>NC_069502.1:1097639012-1097869012 GCF_027579735.1 Bombina bombina | reverse complement strand
GTTGAGCGTGAACAGGGGGCTCCTTTGCACAAGAGAGCTTTTGTGCAATGATAAATTTTGTCACACAATGCTGCATCACAAGTGGCGATTACAGGCAGATAGGTTTTCTACTTGAGAATGTGTCCGCCTGAAATCCATTTTTTTCTGAAACAGTGGTTTGGTCCCAGTGGGCTTCCATAGGTGAAGACATGTCAACTTTCCTTTTGAATGCCTAGCTGAGTGGCTGTTACTTTTTAATAAAGAGTTATATTACTTTTTAAAATAGATATGAAATTCAAATACCCCACACTCCGCAGCCCACTTAAAAAGTAAATTTTTCTGTGATCTAACGGTTTGAACTGTTCTCCAATCAGCACTCTCCCCTTATGGCACTTTTGTTGTAGCTAGAGCGCTGATTAGAGAACCATTCAAACCGTTAGCTCACAGAGAAATTGACTTTTAAAGTGGGTGGCGGAGCATGTATATTTTAATTTGATATCTCTATTAAAAAGTATATTATAGCACATCTTCATTACAACTGATGAATTAAAGTCCATCTAAGATATCACTAACATTCCGGATCTGTTTTCCATCACTTGAATTACTGAGTGGCCGTCAGTATCATGTTCCTATGTCTTTATGGGACTCACACTATAAGATATATATCAAATGATACCTAAGTGCTATTGTATTTTTTTCACAAGTACCTTCTAACCATCCCAGATATTACAAGATTGTCTCGGGTTGTTTGGTGCCCGCTGTCCTTCTGCAGTGTCACTGTCAGGGAAATATTCCAGTTTAAAGGGACTGCTCAGGCTCTGCTCATAACAGGGCCAGACTTCATCCTGCCTGCCTTGCCTACTGAATGCCTGCAAAACCATCCACCAAAAACACCGGTATATACCTATATACTGGTTGCTTATAGGAGAGTCAAATTTAATCTTTATTGATTCAGATAGAGCATGTACATTTTTAAAGGGACACTGAACTCAAATGTTTTCTTTCGTGATTCAGATAGAGCATGACATTTTAAGCAACTTTTTAATTTACTCCTATTATCAAATTTTATTCATTCTCTTGGTATCTTTATTTGAAATGCAAGAATGTTTAGATGCCGGACAATTTTTGGTGAACAACCTGGGTTGTTCTTGCTGATTGGTGGATAAATTCATTTACCAATAAAAAAAATGCTGTCCAGAGTACTAAACCAAAAAAAAAAAGCTTAGATGCCTTCTTTTTCAAATAAAGATAGCAAGAGAATGAAGAAAAATTGATAATAGGAGTAAAATAGAAAGTTTCTTAAAAATGCATAATCTATCTGAATCACGAAAGAAAAAAATTGGGTTCAGTGTCCCTTTAAACTCATTTATACTATGAAACTTAGTTTGTTCTCTTGTGTACCTTTGTTGAAAATAATATGCACAT
The DNA here is from genome assembly GCF_027579735.1 of Bombina bombina. Lineage (NCBI taxonomy): Eukaryota > Metazoa > Chordata > Amphibia > Anura > Bombinatoridae > Bombina > Bombina bombina. Next base: position 1,097,867,608 of record NC_069502.1, on the reverse strand, counting down.
AGCAGCAGCATTACACTACTGATTGGTGGCTACACACATTTGTCTTTTGCCATTGGCTCACAAGATGTATTCAGAAGCTCCCAGTAGTGCATTTCTGCACTGGAGATGAATGTAAATATGTGCCAATCCCTTTGCAGGGTTTAAACACATAATTATATGCAAGCAACAGTGCAATAATAAATGAGCTAACATATTAGAGTATTTTCTTTGTGCACTGTTATATCTCTTAAATGCAGGTTAAATCATCAAACTCCTCATCACCTTCCTTACTCTCAAGCACATAATTGGCATAGGAAGAATAACCTTACAGCAAGTTCCAAAAAAGGCAAGCAAGGGTCAAATTATTAACCCTTCAGCATCTGTATAGCATCACACCTCAAAGCACACTGTGCTGGGGCTGATGGAATGGAAAACAATAATTGTAGATATACAGACGATTTTTTTCCCCATGTTTTACTTTTGCTAAAACACTATTGAATGTTTCACAAGTAGGTAGCATTTTATGAGGTAGTCATGTTTGATCTTTGCTGCTGCAGTGATTGTGGGCAGTAGGTTAATAGATATATAAATCCCCCAGTGAATCTGTATTTATTTTGTATGTTCTGTGAATTCCAGTCCCAGCACATGAAGAGCCCATACCACCCAACTGTCCCGATTTTCGCGGGACAGTCCCAATTTTAGGGGTCTGTCCCGCTGTCCCGGGTTGCTAGCCATCTGTCTCGCATTGCCCCATGCATTAACTTTTTTTTTTTTTTTTAAGTCTATTGGGCACATACTAAGAAGCAGCTGGCTTTTCTCTCCCAGGGTTATATACCTGTTAGATTCCTTGTGGAAAAGTAATGGTGTGTGGGTTAAGCAGGAGTAGGAAGGCTGTATACCCTGCTCTGACCTCAGGTAATGGTGACCTCTGGTAGTGATTACGTCTAACCCCTGGTGATAATACTAGCATGCCTTCAGTTTCATTCGATGAGCAGTGCTAACACCAGGGTAACGAACAGTGGCAGCCTCAGACTGCCAGCTAATATGCTTGCCAATCCCAGGACCCCATACAATGAATTACAGATACTCATATATAATGTAGTGTGTGTCTATCTGTATCTATAATTATTATTATTATTATTATCAGGTATTTGTAGAGCACCAACAGATTCCACAGCGCTGTAAACATAGTCGGTATACAGGATAGCTTTTATCGGGATCAAGTGGGTAGAGGGCCCTGCCGAGAGTTTCACTGTTGTAGTCGGCTCTTATGAAGGCGATCTGCAAACAGCTGGGTTCAAGGGCTTACATTCTAATGGGTTCAAGAGGAAAGCAATGGAGTTAGGAAAGGTTAGTGTTGGTTGTCTGCATCCCTGAATAGTAGAGTTTTTAGGGAGTGCTTGAAGCTGTCAAAACTAGGGGAGAGTCTTATGGAGCGAGGCAGGGAGTTCCCCAAGATGGGAGCCAGTCTGAAGAAGTCCTGTAAACGGGAGTGTGAGGAAGTAACAAGAGAGGAGGAGATCCTGAGCTGATTGAAGGGGACGGAAGGGAGAGTATTTGGAGACAAGTTCTGAAATTTAGGAGGAGCAGTGCAGTTGAGAGCTTTGTATGACAGAGTGAGGATTTTATGTTTAATCCTAGAGGCAAGAGGGAGCCAGTGAAGGTATTGGCAGAGAGGTGCAGCAGATGAAGAGCGACGAGTAAGGAAGATGACCCTGGCAGAGGCATTCATAATGGATTGTAAAGGAGCTATGTGGAAGCTAGGTAGACCAGAGAGGACGAAGTTGCAGTAGTCGAGGCGGGAAATGATGAGAGAGTGGATTAAAATCTTAGTTGTATCTTGTGTAAGGAAATGTCTAATTTTAGAGATGTTTTTAAGGTGGAAGCGGCAGGCTTTAGCCAAGGACTGAATGTGAGGCGTGAAGGAAAGATCTGAGTCAAGTGTGACTCCAAGACATCGGGCATGCGGGGTAGGGGTAATGATGGAATTATCAACAGTTATATAAATTTTGGGGGTGGAGGCATTGGAATAAGGGGGAAAGATAAGGAGTTAAGTTTTGGAGAGATTTAGCTTAAGGTAGTGAGAGGACATCCAAGATGATATGTGAGAAAGACAGTTAGTGACACGGGTTAGTAAGGAAGGAGGTAGATCTGGTGCAGAGAGGTAGATTTGGGTGTCATCAGCATACAAATGATATTGAAACCCATGGGACTTTATTAAGGAACCTAATGATGATGTGTAGATTGAAAAGAGAAGAGGACCGAGGACAGAGCCTTGACGTACCCCAACAGAAAGTGGTAACAGGGCAGAGGATGCTCCGGAGAAGGCTACACTAAATGTACGGTTAATCAGATAGGAAGAGAACCACGAGAGAGCTGTGTCTCAGATGCTGAAGGATTGGAGGGTTTGGAGCAAAAGAGGGTGGTCAACAGTGTCAATGGCTGCAGACAGGTCAAGGAGGATAAGCAGTGATAAGTGGCCTTTGGATTTTGCTGTAAGTAGGTCGTTGGTAACCTTGACAATAGCCGTCTCTGTAGAGTGATGGTACGAAATCCAGATTGCAGTGGGTCAAGAAGAGAGTTTAGTGTAAGGAAATGGGATAGACAAGCGTAAACTAGCTTTTTCGAGGAGCTTTGAGGCAAGAGGGAGTAGGGAAATAGGGCGGTAATTGGATGGGGAGGTTGGATCGAGGGAAGGTTTTTTGAGGATAGGTGTGACTAGTGCATGTTTTAGAGATGAGGGAAATATACCAGTGCTGAGGGAGAGGTTGAAAATGTGTGTGAGTATGGGGGTGAGGGTAGAAGAGAGGGAGGGGAGTAGCTGTGAGGGGATGGGGTCAAGGGGACAGGTAGTGATGACAGTATAAGGGCAGAAACTTCATCCTCATTAACAGGGGCAAAAGAGCTGCATTTTTGGATATTTGGGTTTTGGATGATTGTGAGCTTTTGAGGGGGTGGGAGATTGGTAGTATTTTGAGAGCTGATTTCACTTCTGATGAAGTCAATTTTGTTATTGAAATGGCTGGCAAAATCTTGAGCTGAGAGAGAGGTTGTATTAGGAGGTGGGGGTGGGCGGAGAAGAGTATTGAACGTGGAGAACAGACGTTTTGGGTTAGAGGAAAGAGTAGAGATGAGATTAGAGAAGTATTGCTGCTTATAAAGATTAAGGGCAGAATAGTAGGAGTTCAGGATGAACTTGTAGTGAAGAAAGTCAGCTGAACTCCGAGATTTCCTCCAGTGTCGCTCAGCAGTACGGGAACATCTGCATAGGTACCGTGTCAGAGGAGTATGCCAGGGCTGAGGATGAGAGTGTGGTTTCTGAGCTATAGTTGGAGGGGCCAGATTGTCAATGACCGATGTAAGGCTGGAGTTATAGTGGCAGATAGATTGGTCAGGGCAGGAAAAGGAGGTGATGGATGATAGGAGTGGTTTAAGAGAGCTAGCGAGCTGTTGCAGATCTAGTGACTTAGTGCTTCTGTGAAGTTTGGTGTGAGGGGTAGAGGGAGGGGGAGTTGTAGGTAGGGAAGTGATGTTGCAAGTTAGGAGATGATGGTCAGAGAGAGGAAAAGGGGAGTTTGTTAAATTTGAGAAAGTGCATCGATAGGTGAAAATCAGATCAAGGGAATGACCATCTTTGTCAGTCCATTGTGACAGGCCGAAAGAGGAAGTGAATTGAAGAATGTGTTTTGTAGAGGAGGCAGTGAGATTGTCAAGAGGGATGTTGAAGTCGCCGAGAATGAGGGCAGGGGTATCTGAGGAAAGCAAATAAGGAAGCCAGGCAGCAAAGTGATCTAAAAAGTGAGTTGGGGAGCCAGGGGGCGGTATATGACTGCAACACGTATAGAGAGGGGAGAGAATAAACAAATCAGGTGTGCTTCAATGAAGAAAATGTGAGGGAAGAGAAGGGTTGTATATGTTGAAAGGTGCAACGAGAGGAAAGTAAAATACCAACACCACCTTCTTGTCTATTGCCAGACCTAGGAGTGTGGCTGAAGTGGAGACCCCCGCGTGACAGTGCAGCAGTGGATGCTGTGTCTGAAGCAGAGAGCCAGGTTTCTGTAAGAGCCAGAAGGTTAAGAGAGTGGGAGATAAAGAGATCATGGATAGAAGTGAGCTTGTTGCAAACAGAGCAAGAGTTCCAGAGTGCACAAGTGAAGGGGGAGGTGGTTTTAGATGTAAGAGGAATGCGATTAATGTTACCAGAGTTTTGTTTATGAAGTCTATTGAAAGGCACACAAGGATGTGAAAGGCTAGGAGGTTGTGAGGGACCAGGATTAGGGGAGATGTCGCCAGCAGCTAGTATGAGCAAGAGGGAGAGTGACATGAGATGAGAAGCAGATTTGCAGTAATGAGACTGTTTTTGGACTGAAGTGCAGGGGGGATAGAAAGTGTTTAGGAATAGGTAAAGTTCATGAGTACAAAAGTAAGGTGAGTATAAGAGAGATGGGCTAATGAACAGTGCAGTTGGAGAGGGAGAAGGAGTAATTGAGTAATGTAGTTTGTTATAGAGACAAGAGGTAGCAAAGAGGAGTATGAAGATATTGAGCATTATTATGAAAGTGGGGACCAAGTAAACCCATAAGACACAGTGTTACAGCAGCACTTGCAAAAGGATACAGTGAGATACATAAAACACAGTATTACAAGAGTACTTGCCTTGTGTCTTGCCCCTTGCCCAATCCTTGTTCAATTATTGTCTAATTCTTAAATTAGTGCCTCACTTATAAAATGTTCACTTTTAAAATGTGAACATATGCTATTGTTAAAATGTACACTGCCCAGGCAGTGCACCCACCCTGTGCAATGCACCTCCCAAACTAGTGTGAAATATATACAGGCAGGGCAGTCAGCTGAGTCCACTAAATTTAGTTGATTGCTAATCAAAGACAATTGGAAAGGCCGATTGGAATGTTAGAATCTGGCCAGGTCAGGGTGAGATGAGTTAAGAAACAGACAATAACATTTGGAGGAAGTGGAAGCAATGGTATAAAACAGCTTATAAATTTAAGAATAGCAACCATTGATAAGGATTGAACATCACATGGCAATTAACTAAACATTAGAAGACATTGGGAACAACATTACAATAAATGCAGGACTTAATTTTAACAACCTAAATTCATGTGCTCAATACACATAAACACATACCAAAAAGAGAGATTTTGAGTACAGTAAAATTACACAAAAGCAGAGGAATTAGCAGGGTTTCAATGCAGGGGCTCATTTCACATACCAAAAAGAGAGTGTGTATATGTGTGTATCTGCATGTATAAGTGTATGCTGTGTAGTGTGTGTATCTGTATGTTTAAGTGTGTATCTGCATGTATAAGTGTAAGCTATATAGTGTGTTTGTGTATCTGTATGTGTAAGTGTATGCTATTATGTAGTGTGTGTGTGCATATCTGCATGTATAAGTGTATGCTATGTAGTGTGTGTGTGCATCTGTATGTGTAAGTGTATGCTATGTAGTGTGTGTGTGTGTGTGTATCTGTATGTGTAAGTGTATGCTATGTAGTGTGTGTGTGTATCTGTATGTGTAAGTGTATGCTATGAAGTGTATGTGTGCGTATTTGCATGTATAAGTGTATGCTATGTAGTGTGTGTGTGTGTGTATCTGTATTTATAAGTGTAAGCTACAGTGGGGCAAAAAAGTATTTAGTCAGCCACCAATTGTGCAAGTTCTCCCACTTAAGAAGATGAGAGAGGCCTGTAATTTTCATCATAGGTATACCTCAACTATGAGCGACAAAATGTGGAAACAAATCCAGACAATCACATTGTCTGATTTGGAAAGAATTTATTTGAATATTATGGTGGAAAATAAGTATTTGGTCACCTACAAACAAGCAAGATTTCTGGCTCTCACAGACCTGTATCTTCTTCTTTAAGAGGCTCCTCTGTCCACCACTCATTACCTGTATTAATGGCACCTATTTGAACTTTTTATCAGTATAAAAGACACCAGTCCACAACCTCAAACAGTCACACTCCAAACTCCACTATGGTGAAGACCAAAGAGCTGTACACTAGAAACAAAATTGTAGACCTGCACCAGGCTGGGAAGACTGAATCTGCAATAGGCAAGCAGCTTGGTGTGAAGAAATCAGCTGTGGGAGCAATAATTAGAAAATGGAAGACATACAAGACCACTGATAATCTCCCTCGATCTGGGGCTCCACGCAAGATCTCACCCGTGGGGTCAAAATGATCACAAGAACGGTGAGCAAACATCCCAGAACCACATGGGGGGACCTAGTGAATGACCTGCAGAGAGCTGGGACCAACGTAACAAAGGCTACCATCAGTAACACACTACGCCGCCAGGGACTCAGATCCTGCAGTGCTAGACATGTCCCCTTGCTTAAGCCAGTACATGTCCGGGCCCGTCTGAAGTATGCTAGAGAGCATTTGGATGACCCAGAAGTGGATTGGGAGAATGTCATATGGTCAGATGAAACCAAAGTAGAACTGCTTGGTAGAAACACAACACGTCGTGTTTGGAGGAGAGAGAATGCTGAGTTGCAACCAAAGAACACCATACCTACTGTGAAGCATGGGGATGGCAACATCATGCTTTGGGGCTGTTTCTCTGCAAAGGGAACAGGACGACTGATCCGTGTACATGAAAGAATGAATGGGGCCATGTATCGTGAGATTTTGAGTGCAAACCTCCTTCCATCAGCAAGGGCATTGAAGATGAAACGTGGCTGGGTCTTTCAGCATGACAATGATCCCAAACACACTGCCCGGGCAACGAAGGAGTGGCTTCGTAAGAAGCATTTCAAGGTCCTGGAGTGTCCTAGCCAGTCTCCTGATCTCAACCCCATAGAAAACATTTGGAGGGAGTTGAAAGTCTGTGTTGCCCAGCGACAGCCCCAAAACATCACTGCTCTAGAGGAGATCTGCATGCAGGAATGAGCCAACATACCAGCAACAGTGTGTGACAACCTTGTGAAGACTTACAGAAAACGTTTGACCTCTGTCATTGCCAACAAAGGATGTATAACAAAGGTTTGAGATGAACTTTTGACTTTTGACCAAATACTTATTTTCTACCATAATATGCAAATAAATTCTTTCCAAATCAGACAATGTGACTGTCTGGATTTGTTTCCACATTTTGTCTCTCATAGTTGAGGTATACCTATGATGAAAATTACAGGCCTTTCTCATCCTCTTATGTGGGAGAACTTGCACAATTGGTGGCTGACTAAATACTTTTTTGCCCTACTGTATGTAGTGTGTGTGTATCTGCCTGTATAAGTGTATGATATGTAGTGTTTGTCTGCATGTGTAAGTTTATGCAATGTAGTGTGTGTGTATCTGCATGTGTAAGTGTATGCTATGTAGTGTGTATGTATCTGCATGTGTAAGTGTATGCTATGTAGTGTGTGTGTATCTGCCTGTATAAGTGCATGGTATGTAGTGTTTGTCTGCATGTGTAAGTTTATGCAATGTAGAGTGTATGTATCTGCATGTGTAAGTGTATGCTATGTAGTGTGTGTGTGCGTATCTGCATGTATAAGTGTATGCTATGTAGTGTGTGTGTGTATCTGTATGTATAAGTGTAAGCTATGTAGTGTGTGTGTATCTGCCTGTATAAGTGTATGATATGTAGTGTTTGTCTGCATGTGTAAGATTATGCAATGTAGTGTGTGTGTATCTGCATGTGTAAGTGTATGCTATGTAGTGTGTTTGTATCTGCCTGTATAAGTGTATGATATGTTGTAGTGTGTATCTGCATGCGTAAGTGTATGCTATGTAGTGTGTGTGTATCTGCATGTGTAAGTGTATGCTATGTAGTGTGTGTGTGCATATCTGCATGTATAAGTGTATGCTATGTAGTGTGTGTGTATATCTGCATGTATAAATGTATGCTATGTAGTGTGTGTGTGTATCTGCATGTATAAGTGTATGCTATGTAGTGTGTGTGTGTATCTGTATTTATAAGTGTAAGCTATGTAGTGTGTGTGTATCTGCCTGTATAAGTGTATGATATGTAGTGTGTGTCTGCATGTGTAAGTTTATGCAATGTAGTGTGTATGTATGTGCATGTGTAAGTGTATGCTATGTAGTGTGTGTGTATCTGCATGTGTAAGTGTATGCTATGTAGTGTGTGTGTATCTGCCTGTATAAGTGTATGATATGTAGTGTTTGTCTGCATGTGTAAGTTTATGCAATGTAGTGTGTATGTATCTGCATGTGTAAGTGTATGCTATGTAGTGTGTGTGTGTGTGTATCTGCATGTATAAGTGTAAGCTATGTAATGTGTGTATCTGCCTGTATAAGTGTATGATATGTAGTGTTTGTCTGCATGTGTAAGATTATGCAATGTAGTGTGTTTGTATCTGCCTGTATAAGTGTATGATATATAGTGTGTGTCTGCATGTGTAAGTGTATGCTATGTAGTGTGTGTGTGTATATGCATGTGTAAGTGTTTGCTATGTAGTGTGTGTGTATCTGCATGTGTAAGTGTATGCTATGTAGTGTGTGTGTATGTGCATATGTAAGTGTATACTATGTAGTGTGTGTGTATCTGCATGTGTAAGTGTATGCTATGTAGTGTGTGTGTATGTGCATATGTAAGTGTATGCTATGTAGTGTGTGTGTATCTGCATGTGTAAATGTATGCTATGTAGTGTGTGCGTATCTGCATGTGTAAGTGTAAGCTATGTAGTGTGTGTGTATCTACATGTGTAAGTGTTTGCTATGCAGTGTGTGTGTATGTGCATATGTAAGTGTATGCTATGTAGTCTGTTACTGTGCATTTTTGGTAACTTTAAAGGCCAGAATCTAGCATATTAATGAGGAAAGCAGAGAGCAGTTTTAAAGAATCTATTACTAAATGTCCAATTAAAGGGACATGAAACCCAAATTTTTTCTTTCATGATTTAGAAAGAGCATACAATTATAAACAACTTTTTAATTTACTTCTATTATCTATTTTGCTTCATTCTCTTGATATTCTTTGCTGAAAAGCATATCTAGATATGCTTAGTAGCTGCTGATTGGTAGCTGCACATAGATGCCTCCTGTGATTGGTTCACTGTGTGCATTGCTATTTCTTCATTAAAGTATATCTAAAGAATAAAGCAAATTAGGTAATAGAAGTAAATTGGAATGTTGTTTAAAGTTATATTCTCTACCTTAATCATGAAAGAAAATGTTTGGGTATAGTGTCCCTTTAAGATAAAAATATTTAGCACTGTCTCTGCAAAGGCTAAATAAATACAGAGCTCACATAGCTATACCAGTGGTTTGAGCTTGTGTTTTATTTGCTGCCTAAGAATATTAAAAGATATGACTTTATTTAGAATTTTGCCGTGGGGGGGGGGGTCTCTCTTGAATTTTGAAATGTTGGGAGGTATGAGAGCCTTATGTCTTAAGCCCCTGCTAAGCAAAGCCTAAGGCCTAGATTTGGAGTTTGGCATTAGCCGTGAAAACCAGCGTTAGAGGCTCCTAACGCTGGTTTTAGGCTAACTCCGGTATTTGGAGTCACTCAAAATAGGGTCTAACGCTCACTTTTCAGCCGTGACTTTTCCATACCGCAGATCCCCTTACGTCAATTGCGTATCCTATCTTTTCAATGGGATCTTTCTAACTCCGGTATTTAGAGTCGTGTCTGAAGTGAGCGTTAGACATCTAACGACAAAACTCCAGCCACAGGAAAAAAGTCAGTAGTTAAGAGCTTTCTGGGCTAACGCCGGTTCATAAGGCTCTTAACTACTGTACTCTAAAGTACACTAACACCCATAAACTACCTATGTACCCCTAAACCGAGGCCCCCCCCCACATCGCCGCCACTCAATTAAATTTTTTTAACCCCTAATCTGCCGACCGCCACCTACTTTATACTTATGTACCCCTAATCTGCTGCCCCTAACACCGCCGACCCTTGTATTATATTTATTAACCCCTAATCTGCCCCCCACAACGTCGCCGCCAGCTACCTACAATAATTAACCCCTAATCTGCCGAGCGGACCACACCGCTACTATTATAAAGTTATTAACCCCTAATCCGCCTCATTAACCCTATAATAAATAGTATTAACCCCTAATCTGCCCTCCCTAACATCGCCGACACCTAACTTCAATTATTAACCCCTAATCTGCTCACCGCTATTCTAATAAATGTATTAACCCCTAAAGCTAAGTCTAACCCTAACACTAACACCCCCCTAAATTAAATATAATTTTAATCTAACGAAATTAATTAACTCTTATTAAATTAATTATTCCTATTTAAAGCTAAATACTTACCTGTAAAATAAACCCTAATATAGCTACAATATAACTGTTACGGTTACCCTTAGTCTCGCTGAGAGATGGACCGCTTAGTAGCCTGGATTCCTATTGCTGAAGAGGGGAGAAACTGCTTTCCATAGTATTCTATATGAGTCTCGCAAATGTAGAATAATCCCCCTTAGCTGTAGTACAGCTAGGATACCCTTCTGCCCACAAAAACGAGTCAACGCTGCGATTGAGGGACAACCAAGAACTGAGGACTGGGATGCCCAGCCTGCTTTTTATTTAGGTTACATGCACACAGGGCACTCCCAGGGGGGGAAGCATAAAATCCCCCATCACACATTTAGACAAAGCCCTTGGACAGGCCACCGCAGATAACAAGTACACACAAGAAAACAATTGAGTCCTTCTTATCACCTAGCAGTGAATGCTTATCACAAACTTAATTACAGTACACAATATGCTAGGAAACCTGCCTCAGAAAATAGTTTTCTCAAAACTGAACAGAGTTAACCCTTTATGAAATGATACTTGTTACAGTTTTCTTGGAGCCCTTCTTAGGCGCTGGCTTGGCTGGTTCAGGCATTGCTGCTGGGAAATAAGTTTCTTCACAACAAAATAACTAATGCTTCTGTAACAATAACGAATAATTACATTGTAGCTATTTTAGGATTAATATTTATTTTACAGGCAACTTTGTAATTATTTTAACCAGGTACAATAGCTATTAAATAGTTAAGAACTATTTAATAGTTACCTAGTTAAAATAATTACAAAATTACCTGTAAAATAAATCCTAACCTAAGTTACAATTAAACCTACCACTACACTATCAATAAATTAATTAAATAAAATACCTATAATTATCTACAATTAAACCTACCACTACACTATCAATAAATTAATTAAATAAAATGCCTACAATAATCTACAATTAAACCTAACACTACACTATCAATAAATAAATTAAATACAATACCTACAAATAACTAAATTGAAATAAACTATCTAAAGTACAAAAAATAAAAAAGAACTAAGTTACAAAAAATAAAAAAATATTTACAAACATAAGAAAAATATTACAACAATTTTAAACTAATTACACCTACTCTAAAACCCCTAATAAAATAACAAAGACCCCCAAAATAACAAAATGCCCTACCCTATTCTAAATTAAAAAAGTTCAAAGCTCTTTTACCTTACCAGCCCTGAACAGGGCCCTTTGCGGGGCATGCCCCAAGAAATTCAGCTCTTTTGCCTGTAAAAAAAAACATACAATACCCCCCCCAACATTACAACCCACCACCCACATACCCCTAATCTAATCCAAACCCCCCTTAAATAAACCTAACACTAGCCCCTGAAGATCTTGCTACCTTGTCTTCACCCTACCAGGTTCACCGATCCGTCCTGAAGAGCTCCTCCGATGTCCTGATCCAAGCCCAAGCGGGGGGCTGAAGAGGTCCATGATCCGGCTGAAGTCTTCATCCAAGCGGGAGCTGAAGAGGTCCATGATCCGGATGAAATCTTCATCCAAGCGGGAGCTGAAGAGGTCCATGATCCTGATGAAGTCTTCTATCAACGGCATCTTCAATCTTCTTTCTTCCGGATCCATCTTGCAGACCTCCGACGCGGAACATCCTCTTCTCCCGACGCCTACTAGCCGAATGACGGTTCCTTTAAGGGACGTCATCCAAGATGGCGTCCCTCGAATTCCGATTCGGAACAGCCAATAGAATGCAAGCTCAATCTGATTGGCTGATCGAATCAGCCAATCGGATTGAACTTGATTCTGATTGGCTGATTCCATCAGCCAATCAGAATATTCCTACCTTAATTCCGATTGGCCATCTTAATTTCCCTTAAAGGAACCGTCATTCGGCTAGTAGGCGTCGGGAGAAGAGGATGTTCCGCGTCGGAGGTCTGCAAGATGGATCCGGAAGAAAGAAGATTGAAGATGCCGTTGATAGAAGACTTCATCCGGATCATGGACCTCTTCAGCTCCTGCTTGGATGAAGACTTCATCCGGATCATGGACCTCTTCAGCTCCCGCTTGGATGAAGACTTCAGCCGGATCATGGACCTCTTCAGCCCCCCGCTTGGGCTTGGATCAGGACATCGGAGGAGCTCTTCAGGACGGATCGGTGAACCTGGTAGGGTGAAGACAAGGTAGGAAGATCTTCAGGGGCTTAGTGTTAGGTTTATTTAAGGGGGGTTTGGGTTAGATTAGGGGTATGTGGGTGGTGGGTTGTAATGTTGGGGGGGGTATTGTATGTTTTTTTTTACAGGCAAAAGAGCTGAATTTCTTGGGGCATGCCCCGCAAAGGGCCCTGTTCAGGGCTGGTAAGGTAAAAGAGCTTTGAACTTTTTTAATTTAGAATAGGGTAGGGCATTTTGTTATTTTGGGGGTCTTTGTTATTTTATTAGGGGGCTTAGAGTAGGTGTAATTAGTTTAAAATTGTTGTAATATTTTTCTTATGTTTGTAAATATTTTTTTATTTTTTGTAACTTAGTTCTTTTTTATTTTTTGTACTTTAGTTAGTTTATTTCATTGTAGTTATTTGTAGGAATTGTATTTAATTTATTTATTGCTAGTGTAGTGTTAGGTTTAATTGTAGGTAATTGTAGGTATTTTATTTAATTAATTTAATGATAGTATAGTGTTAGGTTTTATTGTAACTTAGGTTAGGATTTATTTTACAGGTAATTTTGTTATTATTTTAACTAGGTAACTATTAAATAGTTCTTAACTATTTAATATCTATTGTACCTGGTTAAAATAATTACAAAGTTGCCTGTAAAATAAATATAAATCCTAAAATAGCTACAATGTAATTATAATTTATATTGTAGCTATATTAGGATTTATTTTACAGGTAAGTATTTAGCTTTAAATAGGAATAATTTATTTAATAAGAGTTAATTAATTTCGTTAGATTAAAATTATATTTAATTTAGGGGGGTGTTAGTGTTAGGGTTAGACTTAGCTTTAGGGGTTAATACATTTATTATAGTAGCGGTGAGCTCTGGTCGGCAGATTAGGGGTTAATGTTTGAAGTTAGGTGTCGGCGATGTTAGGGAGGGCAGATTAGGGGTTAATACTATTTATTATAGGGTTAGTGATGCGGATTAGGGGTTAATAACTTTATTATAGTAGCGCTCAGGTCCGCTCGGCAGATTAGGGGTTAATAAGTGTAGGCAGGTGGAGGCGACGTTGAGGGGGGCAGATTAGGGGTTAATAAATATAATATAGGGGTCGGCGGTGTTAGGGGCAGCAGATTAGGGGTACATAAGGATAATGTAAGTAGCGGCGGTTTACGGAGCGGCTGATTAGGGGTTAAAAATAATATGCAGGGGTCAGCGATAGCGGGGGCGGCAGATTAGGGGTTAATAAGTGTAAGGTTAGGGGTGTTTAGACTTGGGGTACATGTTAGAGTGTTAGGTGCAGACGTAGGAAGTGTTTCCCCATAGCAAACAATGGGGCTGCGTTAGGAGCTGAACGCGGCTTTTTTGCAGGTGTTAGGTTTTTTGTTCAGCTCAAACAGCCCCATTGTTTCCTATGGGGGAATCGTGCACGAGCACGTTTTTGAGGCTGGCCGCGTCTGTAAGCAACTCTGGTATCGAGAGTTGAAGCTGCGTTAAAAATGCTCTACGCTCCTTTTTTGGAGCCTAACGCAGCCTTTTTGTGGACTCTCAATACCAGAGTTATTTTTATGGTGCGGCCAGAAAAAAGCCGGCGTTAGCTACGCGGGTCCTTACCGACAAAACTCCAAATCTAGCCGTAAGTATATAAATGGGGGAAATTACACATTTTCCAAATTGTGTAACATTATTGAGAGGCATGGCTTCCTCACACATTGCCTCCTACCCTCCCTGGTATTATATATCTAATGGCTCCCCTTCACCGGACACCTGTCTACACACTGCTAAACATTAACATAACTGAAGATCACAGATAAGGTTTCAGATAAAAACTTGCTTATAGAAAACAATGGCTAGTAATAGAGTAGAATTGAAAGCCACAGCGACCCCTGTGGTGGGAGTACTGCATTGCACACAGCATTATTATAATAGCAAATAGGAGAAAAATGCAGAAATCACTTGAGTGCAGGTAAAAAGTCTATATTTTATTGTAGATAAAGTGTATACATATATTTATTCCCATTTCATACCAAATGGACAGAACTAATGCGTTCGCTGTGCCACAAGGCACACTTCCTCAGAGATTAAAATATTAAACTAATAAAAGGCTGAACTGAACATGGAACATACTTAACAGACAGGGACAGGAAACCAAAAACCAAGATTGTCCTGGGAAAAACGGGACAGTTGGCAACTATGTGTAGTGTGATGATGTGTGGAAGCTTGAAAGGTTTCCTGAACCAGCTTACATGTCTGGCAAAATGTTGCATATGTGACAACATATCCTGTTACTAGATGCAAAACTATATTGATTTCATAGATCTCAATTGAGGCTGGGCATGCACCTCTAAGGGTCCCCTTTGGCCCTGAAAGTAGTAGTGTAATTGCTATAGGGGGCCTGGTGGTACCAGGGCTTCACCTGTCATGCCTGGCCAATTGGTGAATCCCTGGCAAAAAAAGAGCTCAAAGTATAAGTGAAGTTCCTAAATTTGTTTTAAATGATATGTGGGTAGGGTTTCTAATATGGCTGTAACAGTGTTGCTGTACAGAAAAACCCATAGCTTCCAACCATACTGCATCTTGCAGGATTGTCAGGGGTTGGGAGGTTTTGCCCGTTTCCCTCCCTTAGCCTCTCGTTGTCCTGGATTTAAAGGACTTTCCCAGCCACCTCAAAAACCCACCCATAAACTCCCAACCATACACTGTTCACTTGTGACCCGCAAATAGCCAGAAAGTGCACTGTTGAAATTCCCAGCACTGCCTTTGCCTTGGGTCATAGTGAGATACTCCACTGCACTTTATATATTTTGTCATACATGTATAAGTGTATGCTATGTAGTGTGTGTGTGTATCTGTATGTGTATGCTATGTAGTGTGTGTGTGTATCTGTATGTGTAAGTGTATGCTATGTAGTGTGTGTGTATCTGTATGTGTAAGTGTATGCTATGTAGTATATGTGTGCGTATCTGCATGCATAAGTGTATGCTATGTAGTGTGTGTGTGTATCTGTATTTATAGGTGTAAGCTATGTAGTGTGTGTGTGTCTACATGTATAAGAGGGGCTTTCTCAAGAACTAGATTCTAATCGATGTTAGGCTTCTATATAAAGGGGAATTCCCATACCCGCTCTTGCCTCTAAACCAATAGGAGTAGGGGACAATATATAATTTGGTTACCGATATTACAGGGAACGGCACCTGTATTATAACATTTGAAGGTGCCCAGTAGAATAGTTCATTATATACTAATATTATATACGAAGCCTAACATTAATTCAGAATTCACATATACAATACAGGGAGTGCAGAATTATTAGGCAAGTTGTATTTTTGAGGATTCATTTTATTATTGAACAACAACCATGTTCTCAATGAACCCAAAAAACTCATTAATATCAAAGCTGAATAGTTTTGGAAGTAGTTTTTAGTTTGTTTTTAGTTATAGCTATTTTAGGGGGATATCTGTGTGTGCAGGTGACTATTACTGTGCATAATTATTAGGCAACTTAACAAAAAAACAAATATATACCCATTTCAATTATTTATTTTTACCAGTGAAACCAATATAACATCTCAACATTCACAAATATACATTTCTGACATTCAAAAACAAAACAAAAACAAATCAGTGACCAATATAGCCACCTTTTTTTGCAAGGACACTCAAAAGCCTGCCATCCATGGATTCTGTCAGTGTTTTGATCTGTTCACCATCTACATTGCGTGCAGCAGCAACCACAGCCTCCCAGACACTGTTCAGAGAGGTGTACTGTTTTTCCTCCTTGTAAATCTCACATTTGATGATGGACCACAGGTTCTCAATGGGGTTCAGATCAGGTGAACAAGGAGGCCATGTCATTAGATTTTCTTCTTTTATACCCTTTCTTGCCAGCCACGCTGTGGAGTACTTGGACGCGTGTGATGGAGCATTGTCCTGCATGAAAATCATGTTTTTCTTGAAGGATGCAGACTTCTTCCTGTACCACTGCTTGAAGAAGGTGTCTTCCAGAAACTGGCAGTAGGACTGGGAGTTGAGCTTGACTCCATCCTCAACCCGAAAAGGCCCCACAAGCTCATCTTTGATGATACCAGCCCAAACCAGTACTCCACCTCCACCTTGCTGGCGTCTGAGTCGGACTGGAGCTCTCTGCCCTTTACCAATCCAGCCACGGGCTCATCCATCTGGCCCATCAAGACTCACTCTCATTTCATCAGTCCATAAAACCTTAGAAAAATCAGTCTTGAGATATTTCTTGGCCCAGTCTTGACGTTTCAGCTTGTGTGTCTTGTTCAGTGGTGGTCGTCTTTCAGCCTTTCTTACCTTGGCCATGTCTCAGAGTATTGCACACCTTGTGCTTTTGGGCACTCTAGTGATGTTGCAGCTCTGAAATATGGTCAAACTGGTGGCAAGTGGCATCTTGGCAGCTGCACGCTTGACTTTTCTCAGTTCATGGGCAGTTATTTTGCACCTTGGTTTTTCCACACGCTTCTTGCGACCCTGTTGACTATTTTGAATGAAACGCTTGATTGTTCGATGATCACGCTTCAGAAGCTTTGCAATTTTAAGAGTGCTGCATCCCTCTGCAAGATATCTCACTATTTTTGACTTTTCTGAGCCTGTCAAGTCCTTCTTTTGACCCATTTTGCCAAAGGAAAGGAAGTTGCCTAATAATTATGCACACCTGATATAGGGTGTTGATGTCATTAGACCACACCCCTTCTCATTACAGAGATGCACATCACCTAATATGCTTAATTGGTAGTAGGCTTTCGAGCCTATACAGCTTGGAGTAAGACAACATGCATAAAGAGGATGATGTGGTCAAAATACTCATTTGCCTAATAATTCTGCACTCCCTGTATCTACATACAAATAATGAATCTCATAACCTAAATAATAAATCACATAATTATATGTTTAAAATACCTAATAGCAAAACACTGACAATTATATAAAGTTAAATTAAAATAGATTAAAAATAGATAAAAAATCCAATATTGCAATGCATATATATATATACATTAGACTAAATCCATATAACTAAAATAATATATATATCTTATATATCTACAATACCATACATATAATATATACACACTAAAAAATGCCCTCGATTAACTCCATACTCAGTGAAAAATAAATTAACCTATTTATAAAAAAGCTACAATGTCCAATTCAATGTTTAACCCTTTTGGATCAAGGCAATACAGTGTCTTGATCCAAAAGGTTTCCCTTTGTCTCAACCTCAACAATCTGTTTGTGTCTCATTTGTTAGGGGTAACCCATTCTACAATGGTAACTGTAAGATCTTGAGGATTTTTATTATGAAAGATTTTAAAGTGATAAGATACGCTATGATTATCAAATCCGCTTTCAATATTATTAATATGCTCTCTCTGTACTTTATCTTACGTTTAGTTCGTCCAACGTAAATCATTCCACATTTACAGGACAATTGGTCCACCACATATGTAGTGTGGTATGAGCATCTGCTCTTGCACTTGTATTTTCTGCTACCATCAAAGTTTAAAAAATGGGTATTATTAGGTAAGATCCGGGGACACATAACACAATATTTCTGTTTACATGGAAACAGGCCTACATTTGCACCACACCAATTGGTTAAATGACCCCCATTTATGGGTTGGCGGAGCTTAGTGGGAGCTATATATTTTTTAATGTCCTAACTTTTTCTAAAGATTAGCTCCGGTTTGTTACCTAATATTTTTTCCAACACAGGATCTAATTTTAAAACATTCCAATGTTTGGTTAGAATCTTTTTAATTTGATAGTGTTGGTTGTTGTATTTAGTCACAATTTTGGGACCATTGTCCTTTGTACCATTATTGTTAGTAATCGGGTTGGACTTGTTACTAATTAGATCAATTCTATTTGTTTTGTCAATTTTGTTAAAGGTATTCTTTAGTAAGTGTGGATCATAATCTTTTTCTAGAAACTTGTTAGTTAAAATTTCAGATTCTGTTTTAAAATTCTTTGTGTCGGTACAATTTCTTTTTATTCTCTGGTACTGACCTAATCGAATACTGTTTTTCCATTGTTTTAGGTGTCAACTTCGGGCATTCAACAGACTATTTCTATCGGTGATCTTACGATAATTCTTAACAGCAACCTTATTCATAACCAGGTCGTGGTATGAAATTAGATCCAGAAAAGGAATCGATAAAGGGGAAATCTCATGTGTAAACTGTAAATTATAAGTATTTAGATTGATATGTGCAATAAACTGATTAATTTCCTCATTGGATCCCTTCAATATAAGTATAATATTGTCTATGAAACAAAAGTATTTCATGATATTCCCTTTAAAGGGGTTATTATTGCATATCATATTCATTTCAAAGTGGGACATAAAAAGATTATATAGAAACCTAACATCAATTGGAATCTAGTTCTTGAGAAAGTCCCTCTGACTGGGATGAAACGCGTAGAGCGTCAGTGTACTTATTTGTTGTTTGGCCCTATGAGGCTGCCGTAGGTCCTCTGGTGTTACGTGTATCGTTGGGAGATTACCTATTGGCACACAACCGAGGGCGTTTCTCTTATTCCTCTCACGCTCCCTAGTCTGGGCATTTGCCAGCATCCGCATTTTTTGTTACCAGTGAACTGGAAGTATACAAAATTGCAGGATTATGTTACCGACTGAGCAAGGCATTATTTGGGGACATATGAGGAACTGAGAAATGATGTGCTTTTTATTTTCTTGTATCTTGTGAGTACCCATATAGTGTGTGGCTATAAATAAAGTTTTGATATCTACACTTGAATCGTGCATGCGCTTCTCTCCTTTCCTATTTTTTTTACATCGTTTGGGATATCACTATCACCCTCAAAGAGGAGCTGCAGCACATACCAGATTTAATTCTCTATACAGAATCTCTATGAACTGTCACTTTTCACTATAAGTATTGAACATTTTTAATGTTTTTAACGTGTTTATGCATTATTTAGAATCCATATGCAAATGCAATAAGTGTTTTTAACTTGGCATGTTTTGAAATAATGCATATGTTGAGTGATTTACTAACAATAGTATATCTATTATAATAAATCTATCACAAAGGGTTTTTAACATACATAAACCGTCAGTACCAACAGTAATTCAATCTTAAATTATCTCTACTCTTTATTTGCGCTTCTATTTTGCTTCACTTTGTTTGCAAAATGTTTCCTTTGAGTATGAAAGTACCCTAACGCCCGTAACTGGCTGAAAATATTAACTAACACCTAATGCATGCACAATATCTATCTACCTGTCAACCGCCAACCCCCACCGCAATAACTAATAAAGTAAATTAACCCCTAATCCGCCATTAACCCATATAGCAATAAACCTAATAAATGTATTAACCCCTAATCCGCCATTCACCCAAATCGCAATAAGCCTAATAAATGTATTAACCCCTAGTCCGCCATCACCCACATCACAATCTACCTAATAAAACTATTAACCCCTAATCCACCATTAATTCATATTGCAATAAACCTAATTAATCTTTTAACCCCTAAACCGCCAAACCCCCACATCGCAATAAACCTAATTTAATTACTAAGCCCCTTAACCTAACACCCCCTAAATTAAATTAATTAAATGAATTCAAATTGATTTGAACAGCCAATAGGATTTCAGTAGCTCTCATCCTATTGGCTGATTTAAATTTAAAGATCGAAATCAGCCAATAGGAATGCAAGTGACACCATATTTAAACACATAGCTTGCATTCAATATTCAGTGTACGGCGGTGATCGTACAAAGAAGATCCTCCATGCTCCATGACTCCGTGGCTGCCGGTCTTCAGTTCCGCTGTCATCTCAGCTTGGCTCTGGCTTGGTCCTGGATGAAGATGGAAGATGTCGTTGGTTCCAAGAAGACTTCACCGCCGCCTGAAAGAGGACCTTCTCCGCCGTACTTCTGAAACAGTGAGTACCTATTTGGGGCATAAAGTTAGGATTTTTTTAGAATAGGGATTTAATGGGCACTTGTAAAAGAGCTGAATGCCATTTTAAAGGCAGTAAAATGACTGAATGCCCTTTTAAGGGCAATGCCCATACAAATGCCCCTTTAGGAGCAATGGGTAGTTTAGGATTTTTTTTAGCATTAGGTTTTTTTTATTTTGGGGGGTTTTACTGTTAGAGGGGGGACTTAGTTTTTTTTTTTAATGCAAAAGAGCTGTTTAACTTAGGGCAATGCCCTACAAAAGGCACTTTTAAGGGCTATTAGTAGTTTAGATTAGGGGGTGTTTTTATTTTGGGGGATTAGGGATTAGGTTTAATTGTTTTATTTTTGATAATTTGGTTTATTATTTTATGCAATGTTATTTTTTTATTTTTTGTAATTTTAGATTAATTTAAATTTAGTTTTTTCATATTTAAAGTAGTTTTTTTATTTTAATTGTAACTTAGTATTTTTTAATTTAGGTAATTGGGGTTTATTTAGGAGGTGTTTGGTTAAGGGGCTTAGTAATTTAAATAGGTTATTTGCGTTGTGTGGTTTGGTGGTTTAGGGGTTAATAGATGTATTAGGTTAATTGTGATGTGGGTTAATGGCGTTTTATGCATTAATATGTTTATTAGGTTAATTGCAATGTAGGTTAATGGCGGATTAGGGGTTAATAGTTTAATTAGGTTAATTGTGATGTGGGTTAATGGCGGGTTAGGGGTTAATACATTTATTAGGTAGTTTGTGATGTGGGTGAATGGCAGGTTAGAGGTTAATACATATATTAGGGATATCGCAATGTGGGTGAATGGCGAGTTAGGGGTTAGGGGCAATAGTTTAATTAGGCATATAGCTTTGTGGGGGATTGCCGGTTTAGGGGTTAATACTTTTATTTTTAGTTGCGATGTGGGGGGATTGCAGATAAAGGGTTTTTTATGTGTTGGGTTTATTTTTTTCTTCTGCGCCGGCAGTTTCTAACATGCCGTAAGTCACTGGCGACTCCAGAAATTTGTATTTATGCACATTTCTGGACATCGCTAGTTTATCCAACTTACGGCCCTTTACGAACTGCCGGCGGGGTTTATGTGATTCCCCGATGTGCGAGGGGAAATTACGGGCAACGCAGGTTTCAGCAGTCTAAATTCTTAAGGTTTAAAAACATCTTAACCAATGTAACGAAAGTATATCAGCCACTTTAAACACAATATCCCATCATCTGTATATGTGTATTAGTTCCACCTTATATTTAATACAAGTATGGCTCAATGTGGGTAACGGATTCACTAAGGATTTATGCCGTAATGGTATATGAGTGCTGTAGATGCTCTTATGACTTACCTGCTCTGCTGTTTGGTCTCAAACACTGCCTCCAGACTCAGCTGGTGGGTTGAGAAAATGTATTGACGCTGTCACTATACAGCATATACTCACCCTTACAGCTCGACCTCTTATAACTTTTGCTGAGCGGTGCCTTAGCAGCCCTCCGTCCTCTGTAGCGTCCTTCTGCTCCTCTCGTCTCACCTGACTCCGTTCCCAGTCTTCGGCCTGGACAGATGACGTCACTCCGCTTTTTAGCTCAGCCTTTTCAACCTGTTCTCTTGCCTCTATTGCATTGATCAGCGGTAGCCTTGATTATCTGCCTGGATCCAGACTCTCTCCTCTGGAAGATATCTACCTCCTGATCTACCTCCTGATTGGGAATGGAAACTGGTGCATTTGGCATAAATCAGCAAGCAAAAAAGTATGGATTCCCAAACAAAGGCGTATTTGTAAATAAAACGTTTTCTTTATTTCATGAACATCTTGATAAAAGCAGCAGGATATAAAACATAGAACAAGCTCAGTCACAAATGGCTAACGCGTTTCAGCTGCCAAAGCCATACTCATAGACCTCTTAAAAACATCTTATCTCACCTTATTTCCTCTGCTAAGGTCAATAAGGGACACATATAAATGAGGCACTAGAGTGAGCAGATAATGGCTGTGTCAATAGGATCCATCTATCTGCATGCAATATTTTATAAAAATTGGTAAAGCAGTTTTAGCTATAGCCTTAACTTAAAATACTTATGGTCATATCCAAAACATATTACATTTTTCATTTAAAGGGATATGAAACCCAATAATGTTCTTTTGTGATTCATACAGAGTATTACACTTTTAAAATAGTTCCCAATTTACTTCTATTATCAAATTTGCTTTGTTCCCATGATATTCAGTGTTTAAGAGATACCTAGGTAGGCATCTAGAGCACTTTCTAGCAGGAAATAGTGCTGTCATCTAGTGCTCTTGCAAATGGATAACTTTCTTGCAAAACTGCTGCCATATAGTGCTCCAGAAATGGGCCAGCTCCTAAGCATACGTCCATGCATTTTAACAAAAGATACCAAGAGAACAAAGAAAATGTAATGAGTATATTAGAAAGGGGGCGGGACCGGGGGCGGGACTGGGGGAGAGAGAATTTCCAAATTTTAATTTTTTTTTTTTTTTTCCTCTCTTTCCTTTCCCCTCTTTTCCCTGCTAGGTTTTTGTATAGGGTCGAGTATGGTTGGGGAGAGATGGATCTCACCTAACCTAAGATCCTTCAATATAAGTCAATATCTGTGATTTAGTTTTGCGTTATGTTTTGCTTTTATTTTTTCTTTGTTTTTAAGGTTTAAAATTTACTTTCGTTTTTCCTTTTTGTATGTAACTAAAATAGGAAATGTGAGGTTTATTTATGGAATTCTTGTTATTGGCATATTCATGATGTAACGGCCTTGCTATATATTTTTGCAACTTGTGTGCTAGGTTTTCTATTTGTTGGTATATGTTGGCTGTATTCCATAATACCCGTTGTTTTGTTTGATCTTTAAACCTCAATAAAAAACTATAAAAAAAAGAAAAAAAGAAAGTAGTTTAAAATGTTATGCACTGTCTGAATCATGAAAGAAAAATTGAGTTTTGTATCCCTTTAAATTTCTTTAAAGTACTGAACCATTTACTGTAATCTTTCAGGGGTTGTATGGATTGTCAGTCTGAGGAAAACTGACAAAAAGAACATGTCAATCAGTATCTTATGTATATAGTTGCATATATGTGTGTATAGTTTGTTTGTGAATTGTCTATGCTTAATATAGCCATCTGGTGGCAGCATTGCTCTAGATAGAATATTACTACAACTTTTTAAGCATTCTCTCTCACATTTCTGTGCATACATTTTCATCCGTTAGCCATAATAACATTAGTTCCAGAATAGGATTTAAGCATTCCGTCATATTTTACTTTATCTAGAACTATACTTTTATTTAAAACATTTTCTCCTATATATTTGCTGAAAGATACTTTATATGGGAAGCTTACTCGCTACAGTAATAATGTAAGAATCCTTTTTTTTACCATTGACCTCAGAGGCTTCTTATATTACTATTGGCCACAATTTATTAATTACATTTGTTTTTCACCCAGGTTATGTAACTATGCATATTTAGCTAATTAAGGTCCAGATTACGAGTGTTAAGAGCTAACAGTTACGCACTAGCAATAAGGGGTATATTGTGGGTATTTGCGAGCATTGGCTTTTCCTCTAGTGTTACAAGTTGAAAGTAAATGCGGTCCCTTGAGTGCTAGAATGATTACCACGTCATAGCTCTGGATAACTGTTTCGTGAAACAAAAAAGTGTCACAAAACGCATCAAAAATATATTACAAAGTACAGTTACAATCATAACTGATAAGAATTATTCTGATAAGAATTATTTTTTAAAATATTGCACAAAAACGTTATAAGGGTTTAAAGATATGAGGTTTAGGCAAAAGGCTTTAACATATAGATACATAAATGTACATTATATGTCTGTATATGTCTACAAATGTATTATATGTGTATTTATGTATTTACAAACATATATACACATATAAACACATAAATAGATATGTACACATATATAGACATATATAGAAGTGCATTGGAGCCCTTTGCAGTTAAGTAGATGAAAACCTGAAAAACATATTCATGCAATATTCTTTTTTAATAAAGGTTTTAACTATGTATTTACTGTAAATATTTCAAATTCCTATGTTCTGCACAAAGCAGAATGTGTTCTATGTATTATGTGTTTTTAAACACGCTGAACAAGCGTGTTAAATAGCCGTGGTTTTTAATCATGCAGTACACTTGATAAAACGGTCTGGGACCGTGAAACGTCGTGATTGCATTTTAATAAAGTCTGTATACTTTTTATATTGGCTTGCCACGGTACTTTTAATTTTTTAATATATGTCTATCATCGCCATTGTGGCTGTCAGTGATTGAGACTGACTCACAGAGGTAAGAGCGATCAACACGGATTGCTGGTTCCTAGTGCTAGCTGACCAGGAGTACAAGGACCACCAAGATCTGATGCTGGGGCTCCCAGAAACGTGCTGGTTGTGAGTAGAGCCATGCAGTTATACCTGGAACAGTTAGCTGGGCGACTGTTAAGAGCCCAGAATGCCTATATAGCACTATTCCAGTGCTTAGTATCCTGTAAGTACGGGGCATTGTAGTGGGGTAACAGGTGACTCATTTGACCCTGCACTATTGTGGCGCCTTCTTTTCTCTCTCTCTATATATATATATATATATATATATATATATATATATATATATATATATATATATATATATGTATTTAAGAATAAATAGAAAATATTCTTCTATGTGAAGAACATTGAAATGTGAAATAGTTATATTTTCATGTCGGGTTAGTGCACATGAGAATATGCGATCGGGTTTGAGTGTAAGTTGGGTGTTAGGTTTTTTTTCACTTTTTTTCTCCATTGACTTCTATGGGGTAATAGGTTATAGTGCGCACAATATTCTAAGTTTGGCTTAACTAAACGGACCTTTCTCAATGTGAATGGTATTTTCATTTTCGTACCGTTCACATTGAGAAAGGTCAGTTTACGGACCGAAATGCATCTGTGTTGTTTGTATAGAATAATTTTGTGCGAGTGTTGCCGCATATATATCCCAAAACCGATGCCGAGGTTCCAGTTTATTGTCCGGGAATACATGGGGCTTGTATCTCTGCATGCAACCTAGTTTTTCAAGTGAGAATGAGTGTATTGTGATACTGCAGCCTAATTTCACATATATGGGTGTGTGAATCCAAGGTGTAAGGCTGCTGCTTATTTAATTAAATTTATCTTATCTCATTATCCCTACTGGCCTTAGAATATTCCCTTTAAACTGCATGTTATTATCATTATTTTTAATTGATTAATAAAGGATATCACCTTTATATAATAGAAGATAGTGCCCCTAAACCACTTTCTTTCTTTCTTTCTTTCTTTCTTTCTTTCTTTCTTTCTTTCTTTCTTTCTTTCTTTCTTTCTTTCTTTCTTTCTTTCTTTCTTTCTTTCTTTCTTTCTTTCTTTCTTTCTTTCTTTCCTTCCTTCTTTCTTTCTTTCTTTCTTTCTTTTTTTCTTTCTTTCTTTCTTTCTTTCTTTCTTTCTTTCTTTCTTTCTTTCTTTCTTTCTTTCTTTCTTTCTCCTGTTAATTATAATTGAGTATAGCAGGCAGGGCAGCACCTAATCGAGATTACCTCTTTGGTTTCTTCTGATGAAAACAAACACAGTACCAGTTAACCCAATTCAAAACAATTCAATAAATGTAATACTGTCACCTAGTGGTCAGACTATATATACTTAAAACACTTTTTTTTTGTCATCATTATTACCATAAGATGGAATGCTTCATATATACTTGGTTCTCTTAATTTATAGAAACACAGACATATCTATTTCCCTATTAAGTCCCTTAGGGACCAATGCCCCCAATCTATGGATCCAAAAAGATTCCTTACTCTTGAGCAACAGTTCTTTGTTGCCCCCTCTATGTAATATGCCCACTGTCAATCACCTGCCACTTCAATTGCGATATATGATGTCCTACTTCTAAAAAGTGGCAGGAAACAGGTGAATTTTTGTCACCATACCTGATATTAGATCTGTGTTGACCGAGTCTGCCCCTGATCTTTCTGACCGTCTCTCCTATGTGAATCCTAGAGCACAGACATTTTATTAAATATACAACATAAGAGGATTTATAGGTGTAATACTCCTTTATCTTAAATTGTTTCCCTGTCTGGGGGTGCAAAAACTCAGTTCCCCTTTATCACCGAACTGCAACTAGCACATCCTAAACATGATATGGTTTAAAGCATCACTTGCCTTCATCATATTAATGTTTTAATTGCCTCTTAAAATCCTACTCCGTTGGCATTATACACCACAACGTCAAACCCAGATATCTTTTAAATACTCGGGACTCGGCTGGCGTGACTGTGGACTCACAGGCACTTTACTTTATATTTGGTGGGAATGTGCTTGTCTACAGCAACTTTGGACCTTAGTGAACCATTTACTAGCCCTCAAGGACATATCTATTCTATGGACTCCATTGTCCTTCTTATTCCATGTGAACCTTCCTTGTCTAACTCCGAAGAAATATCTGTTTTGTACCATCTTCCTTTTGCTGCCATACTTTCAATTGCCAGAAAACATCAATCTTGTACCCAGCTGTCCATTAAACAACTTTCCAACATATTGTCAAGTAAGTCAATGGAGATCAGATCTGGGGTCTTTAGTTCTATGGGGGCTCTATGCAATGCATCTTTGGCCCTTTGGCCTTAACTTGACATTCAAATGGTTGTTTACTTACCTTCTACAAACAGTGTTCAGAGGTAGAGATGTTCTCAGCAGCACTCTAAAGATCTGCTTTCATTATTCCCATCTGGACGCTACTGATGGACATTGTCTTCATTCAATATTACAAATATAATAAGTTCTACTGCTGTTCTAATTTTGGAAGCTTGTTGTGGCATCACTTTATATTTTTGTTCCCATAGACTCTATTGCATTTCCATCTGGACACTACCGATGGACCCGATTTCATTATAAAAAGTGACTACATAGCTGGAAGAGACTGCTATTCTTCATATACAATTTTGCTATGACAATTGTGTATGTTTCACATTTCCTTTCTGTATTTCTTCCATTGTCTCAATAGAAATAATATATATATATATATATATATATATATATATATATATATATAGACAGCAGGCAGGCCAGCACTCACGATTAATATTTCATCCACCCAGGGTGCTTCCATGGTATTGATAGTAGTAAAGAATGGGGATGCACTCGCCAAGATTTCCAAAGTTACCTTTAATGTAACGTTTCGGGGTGTTACTCCCTTCGTCAGACAATACAAAATAACAATACCATTGCTATTTTGTATTGTCTGACGAAGGGGGTAATACCCTGAAACGTTAAATTAAAGGTAACTTTGGAAATCCTGGCGAGTGCATCCCCAATCTTTACTAATATATATATATATATATATATATATATATATATATATATATATATATATATAAATGTAAGAAGCCAAGAAGCCATTGTGAGCATACTTTGAATCATTGTTAATATACATTGAAAATTACTTAGCAAGTCATACAGCACTCACATAAATGAATAAATTGAAGTAGAGAAAGCTCCATCTTAATTTCAGTTGTCAGCTGCAGGGATGAGTCACATAATAATATTTATTTATTTATTTATTTATTTATTTAAAAATGTTTAACGTGTTTTGCTATACTTTTATTCTAGACCTAATACTTTACTTTACAGGTCTCCAGTAGCTCTAAACTTGTACTAAGAGTGATGTTTAGTGTGGCTGAGCTATCAATTGAAAGTATAGGGTGCGCTAAAGAGATGTCCACCCTGCCAAACATTCTTTAGTAATTTTGTTTTACCATTCACTTGAAATATCAGATTGTGCTTTATTCCCTGGGCAGGACTGTGATATTGATATAGTGCACCTTGTATTATCAATAGCACCCCACATGTAATCTAGGCCATATATGAGTGAAAAATAAAAACGTTATTGATTGTGCTCGATCGATGTCACACAATAGCTCTAATATTTTTGCTCAACACTTGTAATCTCTGCCTTTTTGGGGAATCATATTCATTTAATTTAATGTCCTTTTAATATTCCATCTTTCATATTTCATACCATACCTTTAGCTAATCATTTAGGGCTAGATTACAACTTGAGCTCTAAATATCGCTTACGCTAAAGCAATATTTGTGCTCAACTGAGTAATACGAGCACACGCTAATGTGCACTGGTATTAAAACTGAGGTGCAATGCAAACGCGACCTCGCGTTCGAATTGCACAGAAGCATTGCGCTCATGAGAGCATGCTTCCATAGGCCCCAGCAGTGCATCGAAAGGGGTAAGTTGTGCAGCGATGGGCAGCACATTTAAATTTATATGATTATATTCATATATATTTTTGTGTTAATATGTGTATATACAAATACTAACATATAAATAAATATGTATGTAAGCATATACATTTATATATTCAGGGAAAACATAGTTCCCATAAACCACAATGTAAAAACACATTTTAGTGCCGTTTTTTTTCTTAACACCCCACAGCCATCAACTCTAGCCCCCAAAAACTGCCTTGTGCAGTTATTTATTTTTTTTAAATAAAAAAAGCTACTGTATTCTTGGGGCAATTGGAGCACATTTAAATAACTAACCAGAGGTCTGAGCTCTGGTTAATTTTTTGAGCACTTATTGCTACTGCAAGCTCGTGATAGCAATAACCAGCTACTCACTTGTAATGGATGGTTATTTATCGCAAGACCGCAAACAGGCAAATTAGCCCGTTTGTGAGTGTGCCATAAATTAGCGCTCCACTTGTAATCTAGGCCAAAATGTGTAATTAAGCATAGAAAAAGAAAAAACAAGGTGATTTGCATTTATTTCATTTTACTGATTATTTTAATAAACAGACATTGCAGTAACATATTACATTTTTTTCTGACAAATCCCAAAATTTAATTCAATTTGCCAATTTGTATTGTGTGACAGCCATCAGACTCATATACATATACACTGTACTCTTGCACATGCTCAGTAGTAGCCGTGGCCTCAAACGGTGTGCGTATAAAAGTCTGTACGCAATTTGATAATGGAAGTAAACTGGAAAGTTTTTTAAAATTGCATGAGGTATCTTGATCATGAAAGCTTAATTTTAACTTTACTGTCCCTTTGAAGAAGCTTGACTTCTGATGAGAAGAATCACGTAAAGTAACAAGTAGTAGGAAAGTATTTTGGAGGGTGTCTTCACCATTATACTGCTATCTTATAAATAATCATAATAACAATATAATATAATCATAACTGGATGTTAAAGAGACAGTAAACTACTTTTAATTACTAGGCATTCCTGTTGTCTTACTATAGAATAACATATCAGTAGGCTGACCATATTGCCGCTTTAAAAAGGGACACATATGAAAAATGCATATGTCAGGGCTGTTTTCAGGGCTGTTTAAAGAAATGATTTGTATAAGAACCCTGACATATGTATTTTTCATATGTGTTCCTTCTTAAAGCGGCAATATGGTCAGCCTACATATCAGCCAAGTCAAAACATTGCTTTGCAGTTCCCAATCTGTTAAAATCAATTAGAGAAATATATATGCATCACGGTTAGCCTTGTGTCATAGCGCATTGTTTTTATCTTTGCATGCATCTGATTCCTGTTAGACCACCTTTGCAACACACTCTTCATCCAATGCTCTGATGTTAATACACGTGTCGCTACTCCAAACAAGCTATATCTGTGTGCGACTCATTGGGATTAGCATGCCATGTCTTTTCCCACACTAGTTCCTTTAAAAACCGCTTCTAGGGAACCATCTTTGCCATTATTGAATCTACTCTTCCTGGATGTGCTATTTCTTATACTGACTCTTTGCCAGACCTTTTTCCTTAATTCCTTTACTATTCTCCTGCCTGTCATTATTGTACCTTCTGACAGTGTGTACCTAACCTCTTGCCTGCTACCTTGGCCACTCTCCAGGTTGTTGCCTGAACTCTCAGGGTGGCAATCAGGGGGTGAAATGGGTCCTGAAGTCAGGGGCCCAGTGGCCAGAAGGGCCCAGTGACTAGAGGGGCCCAGGCCTCGGCTTAAACCCCTCACTAGAATGGATTATTTATTTTCTTACATTTCTTACATTTTTGTAAGTATTCAGACACAACATATGTATTGCTGCAATTGGTTAGATCAAAACTTTCAGTATAGCAGAGAAATCATCCAGAATGTTAATGTGTGGAAATAACAGGAAATCCTGGCATGCTGCAAAATACCAAAGGAAAGTAAATACATTAAATAACTAATTGATTAGTGCACAGAAAGACAGTGGAGGGACCAGCATGGGACTGAAACAAGCCAAGGGTTAATGCTGGAAGGAGTGAGATAGGAAAAGAGAGCAGTCTGGGGTCTAGTTGCAACAATGTTGCTAGTGTAGGGAGGAGCTCCCCTTCTTACCTTAAAAGTGATCAGCACAGCTTCCTGGCCCTCTTCTTCCTGGATCCTGGAGCAGAGACGTTTTCTTTGTTCCTGCAGTGTATTTTAAACTTCTACATGCAGCGTCCAAGAAGAACCAGACTTCCTCCAAAGCGATTCCAGGCCCTGACTTTCTCAAAACCTGGAAAAGAAAAGCAGATAAGTGATATGGATAATATTGAGGAGTTAGATGATTTTGTCCCAGCAACACAATACACATATTCAGTTGATGCAACACATAGCACTATTCAAAGATCAGATACAACAGTAGCTAATGTCCATGCGGTCAGCGACTGCACTGATTTGGCCTATGCCACCGAGGCAATGGTTAGGCCTCTAGTGCATATGGGGGCCTTGCTACTACTTTGGGGGTTGCTCAGGGGCCTCAGGTGGTTTGCCAAATGGAGCCTCGGTCCCCAGTGTTGTTTTATAGTAGGGTAGAGTCACATACCCCATTAGCCAGGCCGCGGTCTACTTCAAATACAGCGTTTGTTGCCATGGGTTACTCTGCCCCTTACATTGTTAATGATCCCCTTGGCCCTTCTTATACTAGCGGCGACAAGGGCTTAAATATTGGTGGTTCAGTGGGGGCCCGCAAAATCAAAATCCTTGTCAGCATGGCCCAGTAATTAGCGATGCGACAGTGGTGTCGGCGGTAGGGCCTGGTCACGTGGTTCCTGCTATAGCCCCTGTTAACTTACCTGCAGCATCCATGACATCCTTGTTCGCTGCGATCCCTCCATCGGCAGCCTCGGCGGTTTCCTCCTTCCTCGTGTCCCTGGCGGCGGCCATGGCTCCTCCAAGAGTTCCCCTCCAAATGGCGTCCTCATTGGTATTTCCGGAAGTGGGCGAAGGAAGTTCCACCCCTTCCGGTGACGTCATAATACAGCATTCACGCCCCCAGACATGGAAGGGGATGGAGGCAATCGACCGGGTCCTCTTGTGCACAATGCAGGTGAGCACTATGAGAGGACACTGGTAGAGGAACGATTGCCGATCTCCTTGGGGGCAATTAGAGGGGCAAAACATTTTCAAAAAAGGGGCAAGAGTGGTGATTAGGAGGGACGGGCCTCAGGAGGTAGCGCAGAAAATAAGGAAGGTGCTGGGGTAAATGTGTCACGGGAAACTGGAGATGCCACTCGCTATAAGGTGTCAAAAGGGGTACTTTCTAGAGGTGGTAGAGGGGCATATACTCAGTTATGTAAGGCTAGGATTCAGCAAAGGGAGGAAGGGAATGAAAGGTATGCATCTAATAAGAGTGACACAGTTTGTAGCAGCTTGGTAGCTGGCGAGACATATGAATGCAGTAATACTGCGGGGGGCCTTTCTAAACATGTTTTGTCACACAATGTGAGAAATGTATGTGTAACTACTAGGGCATCACCACGGACAGCCATACAGGTTTTGGTTATGAATGATATGGTGAATGTATCTATCAACATTGCACCTGATAGTGTGAATGGGCAAAACAATATTATTACATTAGCCAGTGCATCAGGGACTAATGGTATTGATGGTATGAATGTCCAGAACCCTCCCATTAATGTTATGGACAGTATCACATTATCTACTACGGATAATGTTAGGTATGGGCATAATCCCATACCTCAGTTGCAGAGTGTGTCAGGGTACAATACAAGGTCACATACTAATACAACTGGGAATGAGGCTTTGAGAGTAGGGAACGCTAATCCTTCCACTACTAGTGTTTGTTGTGCTTGCAAAATCTTATCTATTTTGCAGAGAGCGGCTCAAGTTGATTCCGTTTTGCCTGCGGTCCCTGGTCCAGCAAGTATTTCACTCCAGGCACCTAACCCAGTAGGAGCGCAGGATGATCCAAGTCCAGGGGCAGCAACTCTCGAGACAGCAGGTGGTGAACCAGGGAGAGACAACCCAGCCGCGGGCACAAGTCAGGCAGTGGCATCATCCGTGGATGGTAAGACTGGGGCATTTATACATGACCAACCTGACATGTCAGAATTATCTTTAACAGAATCAGACTCTGACAGTGACATTTCATTGGGGCTTAAAACTAAGGGGCAGAAACGTATGTTTTCAAGGGTAAAAAGGATGTGGCAGGAATTCCAAGGGGGTACTTTTAAAAGAGCAGGTCAGCAGCAGCAATTAGCATTAGTGGAACATTCCCCAGAAATTTCAGGCCAAATAGTTGAGTGCCCTTTACGTAGCCTCATTTCAGAGCGAAAGGTTGCCTTACATGGTTATTAATTGCCCGCTTACACCCCTTCCTTGCATGGACACTTGAAACCTAAAACAGTCAAGAAAATTCAGCAAGGAAAATATGTTAATGTCTTAGAGCTTTCGGCAGAAGCTTATAGGCAGAAAGAGAGGAGTTCTGATGTCACTGGTCCTAAAAGGTTTAAGCGCCCGGAGACATTTGATGAATGGCTGGTTTGTTTTAGAGTGTACTCCTCATGCTATTTAGAAAAATACCCCAATCAGTGCCATGCTATCTTGAAATATACAGATAACATACACTGGATACAGAGGAGGTATGGTGATGGTGCGTGGAGGGATTATGATTCGGAGTTCAGGCAGAATATGACTGGGAACCCTGTGCTCACTTTTGACACCTCTGATACCCATCTTTGGCCATGCCTGGGCTCTCATGCTCCCTCCTCCACATCCACTGATGCCCCTGGGCAGTGCTTTTGTTCCCCAAAGGGTAAACATAAGGGAGGTGCCTGTTGGGCATTTCAAGAGGGCAAATGCGATAGGGGTAGCTCCTGCACCTTTCGTAATTCCTGTAAATTCTGCGGGGGCCCACACCCCGGCAACGAATGCCCAAAGAAAAAGGACGTTCCAATGGGTAGAGCCACAAACAGATTTGCTACTGTTACAAAGGGCACCAACTCCGGTGAGGGTTCACGCCCTTGAGCCTTGGCTGCGCCATTACCCAGAACATCAAGCCGCAAGGTTGTTGATAGATGGCTTCACCCATGGCTTTCATATTCCCATAATTCAGGGTATTAAGGGGGCCTCTTGCCTTAGAAACTTGAAATCTGCTTATCAGCTCCCACAGGTTATTAGGTCTAAACTGACTAAAGAAATCAGTTTGGGAAGGATTATTGGCCCTTTCCCTTCCATCCCCCTGCCAAATTTAGTGGTGTCCCCTTTTGGGGGTTGTCCCAAAGAAGGAAGCTGGTAAATTTTGTTTAATCCAACATCTCTCTCACCCCAGGGGCAGTTCCGTTAATGATGCCATTAACCCAGATCTGAGCTCAGTGAAGTATCAATCATTTAATAGTGCTCTTGAGTTGGTGAGGTCGGCTGGTAGAGGGGCCTTACTTGCGAAATTAGATATTGAGGCTGCCTTCAGTTTGTTTCCGTTAAATCCAGCAGTATTTCACCTTATGGGAATTAAGTTTGAAAATGGTTTCTATGTTGATCGTTGCCTTCCTATGGGTTGTGCCCTTTCATGTGCTCTGTTTGAGACATTTAGTACTTTCCTGCATTGGGCAGTTAACCAGCTAGTGGGTGGTGATTTCATAGCTCACTACCTCGACGACTTTCTCCTAGTAGGAAGAAGGGATTTGGAGGATTGCAAGATAATCATGCAGATCATGAGAGATCTTATGTCGCAATTTGGGGTCCCCCTTGCCGAAGATAAGTCAGAGAGTCCTTGCACTTGTCTCACATTTTCGGGTATTCAAATTGACACAGGCGATGTTGTGCAGGTTGCCTCCCGACAAAGTACAATCCATGTTACTAGCAGTCCAATCAATTTCTAGGCCTTGCTAGGCCTCCATAATTTTGTGGATAGAGTTATTCCCATGGGGAGGGTTTTCAACAGGTTGGAAAGTAAACTAAAGGGCCCTACCTCACCTTCAAAGAGAATTGGGATCACCGATGGCATGAGGGCTTATTTGCAGGTATGGAAGGACTTCTTGAAGAATTTTAATGGCATCCGTCTTTGGCGTTCACCCCCAATATCCAGCCAATCATTACATTTATTTACAGATGCAGCTGGGTCAAAAGGATACGGGGCTTACTTTCAAGGGCTATGGTCCGCAGGTCCTTGGCCTTCAGACTGAAAATAGAGGGGTTTGACTCGGAACATCACCCTATTAGAACTTTTCCCGATAGTGTTAGCAGTTGAATTATGGTGCAGGGCATGCTTTGCAAATAAGAAGGTGGTTTTCTGGACGGACAACCTCAGTGTTGTTCACGCGGTAAACAATCTATCAGCAACATCCGCTGTGGTGGTTTGCCTGCTGAGACGCCTGGTGTTGCGCTGTTTAGAGCTTAACGTTCATTTTCAAGCTCAACATGTCCCTGGGATTTATAATGTTCTTGTTGATGCGTTTTGATTGGGTTACTTTCAGATGTCTTGCACCTAATGCTGCTCTGAAGGGTTTACCCTGTCCTGGTTTTTTTGGCAGCTTCTAAGTCATAGATATCCCTGCTCCCTTTAGTCCAAGCTTCTCTAGCCCCATCCACCTGGCGCTCTTATGTTAGCTTGTGGGACGAATGGGAACGATTCTGTCAAGACTAGAATTTGTAGGCCGTGGAGGCATCACAGGTTACCCTTTGTGACTGGCTGGTGAGTCTTAGACAGTCGGGGGCTCATCATGGAGCTATTCACTCTCGGCAAGCAGCATTGTCGTTCTTCTTTTGTACTATGGGCATGCCTGACCCGACTAGCTCCTTTTTTGTACGGCAGCTGGTGAAAGGGTGGAGAAGATCGCAACCCCAGCATAAAGAAACTAGAGAGCCCATTACCTTAGCCCCGCTTGAGCGGCTGGTCAAGGCATTACGCAGGTTTGCACTACGCAATATGAGTTTTTGTTATTTTGTGCAGCTTTCGTCCTTGCTTATTCCGCAGCTCTTTGGGTAGGCAAATTAGTATCCCCTTCTAAAACACAGATTGACAATGGCTTGTTGGCTGATCATTTACGGTTTTCAGCGAATTCCCTGTTATTGTATCTGCCACATTCAAAAACAGATCAGCAGGGCAGAGGGGTGTGGATTTCTATGCCCAAGACATTGGGGTCATGTTGCCCAGTCTCTGCCCTGACCCAATTCTGGGAATGTAGGCCCGCAAACTCGGGGTCTCTATTAATGCATGCTAATGGGTACGCATTATCCATCTACCAGTTCTGCAAGGTCTTAGCAAAGGTGGTAGCGGTAGCAGGTTTAGATGTAACTAGGATAGCTTCCCACTCCTTTCGCATAGGGGCCGTGACTAATGCTGCGCTGACAGGCTCCTTGGCGGTAGCTATTCTGCATTTGGGTAGATGGCGTTCCAATAGGTACCGGGGTTATGTTCGTCCAGTTGTTTAATGTTAGTTCAGTTGCCTTGTTTGTGTTTTACACTGTTTTTCATTGCAGGAGCATCACAAGGCGCCAAGAGAGTGTGGATCGTGGGGCACTCATATGTGCATTGGGCCTGCATCCGTTGCTTATTCCTGCCCGGGGGTCTATCCCTGGGGTTTCCTTTCCATAAGGCATCAGTTAGATGGTTGGGGGAATGAGGTATGTGTTGGCCTAGGTTAGCCCCCTTATGTCTGAGGCCCTGGTATGCTGGGGTAAGCCTTACATATTGATCATCCACCTTGGAGGTAACGATGTGGGTGCCATTCTAGTGTTAGAATTGATAAAAATCATGCAGGCCGGATTGCATGGATAAGGACTAGAATCCTGAACATTAAGATAGGGTGGTCCAATATTATTCCCAGACTGGAATGGCGACACATGGCTAGTCACAGTGCAGCCTATAGGGTGCGTAAAAATATAAATGCCTCAGTAGGCAAGACTGTCATGGGGTGGGAGGATTCGTTGTCAAGCACGATTCTATTGTGGCTGACAAGCTGCAGTACTATAGGAGGGATAGGGTTCACCTAGAGAATGTAGCCATAGATACCTTTATTGCTGATATTAAGAATTCTATAGTAACCCGCCTATAAGCAGGTTGTGGTTGGTTAGGGTGGAGGCAAGTGTATCATTTTCATGCTATCTTGTGGTGGGAGGTAGCAGCCCTGTTGCGTAGGAAAGGGCGAAAAGGGGTGAGCGATGACAGATCTCAAAGTGAGAGGGGTGGACGTCCCCAAGTGCACATGGGGTGCCCCTCCTTCCCCTTGTGGTGGGTCACAAGAGCTTGACACCCCTCAGTAGCATTTCCTTGAGCAGAGAACCTCTCTTCTGCACATGGGGTGCCCCTCCTTTCCCTTATGGGTGGGTCACAAGAGCTCGACACCCCTCAGTAGCATTTCCTTGAGCAGAGAGCCTCTCTGCAGCAGTTTCCGTTTTGGGACGTGCATGTGGGGTGCCCCTCCTTCCCCTTGTGGGTGGGTCACAAGAGCTTGACACCCCTCAGTAGCATTTCCTTGAGCAGAGAGCCTCTCTGCAGCAGTTTCCGTTTTGGGACGTTTACCTCCAGCAGCGCTGGGTTATGTTTAGTGATAAGTTCTTGCCGCCATCTTGCCTGTCGGTTCAGTTTCTGAAGTTATTCATTTAAAAAATATTTTGATCCATGATGGTCAAAAACTGTACCCACAATCAGTTTCTGTGTCTTATGTATTCCTTATAGTTGTTATTTAAAGGTTAAGTTATTTTATGTTCCTCTCTGCTGGTAACAACTGAAAGGCATTTAATCCCTTAGGCATGTGCATTCATTTTGTTAAGAATGCACATTTGTAACGAAAAAAAAAAACAGTTATTCGTTTTCTTTTTTCTGTAACAATTATCAGAACGAATGCACTAACTCATTTTATTGAAAACGAATATATACTAATGAAATTTGTTAGTATACATTTTTTCCCTTTAAAATTCCTTTAAAAGGTAAAATACTAACCTTTAGCGTGCTGGGGAAGCCGCACTAATCCCAACTCTTCTTATCAGAGCCCACGGAAGCACTAATAAGGTGCTTAGTGTGAAGAAGGGCTGGGATTAGCTTGGCTCGTCCAGCACGTTAAAGGTAAGTATACGCCTAAAGGTGATACTTTTTCACCTGCAGCAAAGGAACATTTACATTCATTTTAACGAAAATTGATGTAAATGTTACCAAATATTTAGTATTCATTTCGTTTTAAATATTCTAAATATTTTCAGAATATTCATTCCGAATGATTTGTCCGAAACTAATTATTCTCTGCTGTACAAGTCTAAAGAACATTTTGCATCAATGTACTCTAAGGAGCTCTCTAAAATGCATTCCTCCTAATATTTAAAAATTAAGTCAGATTGGTGAGGGTTTGGGATTTGAGCAGCTAATGGATATGGTTAGGAGGCTCTAAAGATGGAATGTGGGCAGCCATGGGGGTGGATCTTGGCATTACTGGGCAGGTCTGTTTAATGGTGGATATAGGCATTGCTGGGGAGGAGCTAGACATTTTCATTAATTACTGCAGCACCCCTTCCACTTCTTAAAGGTACCAACAATCATATCTTTGTAAGGCATTAAATTTGCATATGTCTTGTAGTACTACTTAGGATAAGGAAAGAGGTAAATCAGGGGAGAGGAAGACGTAGTATAAAATGATAAAAACTGTTCTCAGTTATTGATATTTAGCTTTGTTTTGCCCATTGTTTCTAAGTTCTAAAAACAGTAATTACTGAGTATGGGCCATACTGGGCAAAAGTATAAACCTTCCAAGGATGGTCTTCCATGAAAGGTTCACATCAGCGGCTGTAAATTAGAATGTGTTTAGATCTATTTCTTGATTACTTTAATCAATAACTACAACTAATCAAAATATTTTATTTACATTGGTTTAATTCACTTTATTTTATTATAAATAGTATTTTTTTTTTTTAAAAGAAATTACTGAGCAAAGTATTCTTTATGACTTAGGTAGTTGTATGAATATTTTCTATATTTATAACTGTTTCTGTATGGAAAGCTAGACAATTATTAAGAAAACAATATGAAAATACAGTGAAAGTTGACTAAATATATAAAAATGAAGCTCACACTTTATTCAGTAACAAGGCAATGACACATGGAAGGAGCAAGTTGTGTTCAGCTGTGCAAGTACATGGTTACCTTGATGAACTGCACGCCAACCATGTACTCAGTTTAATCATTAACCTTTTTAGTTCTCACAGCAGCTATGAAGGTTGGTAGTCAAGTAATGTTTCATCAGCTGTAAATCATAAGGGAAACAAATGCTTCACCTTGACAATCTAAGCAGGTAATGGATGTTGCACAATACTATATGAAACTCGATAAGATATTAAACTCAAAATTACATTTCCAATAAAATTTAAGAATAGAGAAAAAATACAAGGTAATTTGCATTTATTTATGTTTGCTGTGTTCTCACACCTCTGTATATTGTGCATATGTGTACATAAGAATGCTGCAGTTTTTCTCAGTGTTTCTCAACTCCAGACTTTAAGTACCCTTTACAGGCCAGATTTTTCCATTTCTTATCTAGAGCACAGGTGAAATCATCAGAAGATCAGATATAACTGACCTGCTGAATATTTCATCTGTGACCTAGTTATGATATAATGAAGATTTAATTCTGCACATAGTGCGAAATTATGAAACATTATCTTAGTGACAGCTTTAAAAATGTAAAGATTTTAGAGGTTACCCCTCAAAGTTGTACTTACTTGGTCTCCTCTCAAGGCTCTTCTGATCATGTCTTCTTTTTCAAAAGTGCTTCTCGGGCGTGCAGTTTAATCACAGCACATCAGATCATGCTATTGAACTGAATGTAGCGAGATGGATCGGATCAGGATGATTTCATATTTAAACTTCTTAACTTCCGTTTCAGGCGGACCAGAAACAATGGGGCTCTGAAGCAGCATCCGTTGCTTAATAAATGGAGCCCTTAATCAGAAGATGATATTGGAGGCGCGCTTAAACAATGTTAGGAAATATATGAGATGTTACCAAAGTTCATTCCCCATATAAAGACAGCATATATCCAACAGTGTGGGTCTGTGAGGTTGTTCAATGTTGTTAGACGAAGGCAACTCCGCTTGAATCCGGTGTGGAGGGTAATCTACAGAAATTATAAAAAAGGGTGCCTCATAGTGTGGTATGTCCACAATGGGTCTGTGAGTATGAATGGTAGAAGGCTTACCAGATGGAGTTTCACTGTACTGTGACCGGTGCCAGTGAGCAGGCTAGCACTCTACAGTGGCTAGTACACTGTTCCAGGTGTCCCCAACGGTGTTGACAGCTAATATCCAATGTTGGATGTGCTTCAGATGGGAATAAGAGACCTCTCTGTACCCACTGGGTGAAGTCAGTAGAAAGACATAAAGCCAAAGGAAAACTTCCAATATTTCAAAGGTAAAAATGCTTTAATCTTTACAGCAACGCGTTTCTCGACCAAACAATCAGGTTGTTTCTTCAGGCAATAAAAATGAATCCAAAGCATCTCAATTAGCAACATTAAATACACTTGTAACAATAAAAAGCAGAAGTTGTCACATTTGAGGAGAATGTAAGGATATGTTAGGAATACCCTAATATATATATATATATATATATATATATATATATATATATATATATATATATATATATATATATGTTAGTACACCACTCAGTCTCACACCACACTTCAGGTATTATATTGTATGACATACCCTATGTTTGCTCATAGAACTTAGGGTGACCTTTAGAGGGGTCAAGTAAGGTTTAAAGCGGAGTAGAAATAATACACTAAGTTGTTGATGTAGCTTTGCAGGCAATTAATACCACTGATGTACGTACACAGATTATATACAAGTCCTTGGTATTCAGCCAGAGAAGAGTTGTATTTCCCTTTAAACATAGTAGGCACATATAGCTTGCACATTCATCATGCAAGATCAGTATTTAGCAAACAAGCAATAATTAGCGAGAGTTATAAGGCCCTAAGGAGAGGGTATGCGCAGTAGAGTACTGCAGGCAAAAGCAAGGTAAGCAGGTAATGCAACAAACGCACTTGTCTGTATATGAATCTGTGTGATGATTTGAGGAGTGTGTTAGTAAACAGACAGGCACAATAACATAAGTCACAAAGGATCTGGTACAGCGTGCTATAGGAGAGAATTGTCTTGTTCACCAGGGTCCGGTCTGCACTGAGAGAAGGAAGCCCTCAGAATCTTCAGTGACGTCACACGATAAGGCGTGCAGTTCAGGCAGATGCTGGAGTTGTTCCGAGTACAGCGTCTTAGGCTGTAGCTGCGTCCTTGAGTTTGAAAGAGGCAGGTAGGACAACTTGGTAGAGGTACAAGTTGAATACTCTAGATGCAGCGTGGCAATGCTATTAGAGGTTGTAGTACTGTAAGGCTAGCTGAGAGAGCACAGTCAGGCTCAGAGATATCCGGTAGGATCAAATTACCTAGCAAAGGTGTGAGGGCAAATAATCATTAAATAGGGATTTGCTATCACATGACTTAGGCATTTAAAGGGGAAGTAAAATATATATGTTAAATATGATCAGGTTCCTGACAGAGAACCAATGGTAACGCTAATTTGATCTGTGTGTTTGAACAAGTGGGATTCTTGAATCGGCCGTAGCTCAGGTGTTCTTTGTTAATTGCGGGTTTCTAAAGGTAGTATATACCCTGTAAAATTTATTGTGCAAATAGCAGAGATCAAATCTACGTTTTAGTGGAACATTACTAGTGGTTCTGTTTTTTTACGTATATATATATATATATATATATATATATATATATATATTTATATATATATATATATATATATATATACAATCCTAAAAATAAGGTTTTCATTGAGACATAACTTTCTTACTTGGTTAAATTATAATATAATTTCAAACCTCAATTGATCTATGTACGCATAATGAGTTTACTGAGACGAAAAGTTTCCCCTTAATCAGAAGAGCCTGGAGTGGAGACCAGGTAAGTGCAACTTTGAGGGGTAAAATCTCTAAAATCTTTACATTTTTAAAGCTGTCGCTAAGATAAGGTTACATAATTCTGCACTATGTGCAGAATTATGTAACGTTATTTTTTGCATTTACTGTCCCTTTAAAGGGGCATGATACTCAAACATGCTCTCTGTTCCATCTAATAGACAATATTTCAAAATGTATAACAGATCTTAGTTTTTTGAAAAATAAATGGTTCTTCTACTGTAATTTTTTTTTCCTATGTCGGTTTTCCATATTTTTATATGCACATCTTTGCACTAGTGTGCTTAATTGCTAATGTATAAGCTATATACTCTATATACTATGTACAGATTAAATAAAAAAAAAAGTCTTTAATATCTATTTAATAATCTTGCTAAGTCAGACTTTTAGGACTGTTAAAATCATATTCTAAAAGTGTGATTTGTATTTTACTCGAACTAATTTTGTAAAACACTTTTTCAGGATTTTTCTTCAGGTGAAGATGAAGCGTTGCAACTTCTAAGCAGAACATGGCCAATGAGCTAATCAGGAGTAGCCACCAACCACTAGCCTTGCCTGAACTTTATCTATGTTTTTAACTTCATTGCAGACATGACAGTTCTTATAGATACGGTTATAGCCAGTGACCCTAATAAGTAATGAGGGTGATTTTGCATTGAAAATTTAGACACAATTCAGCCTGAGTTATATACTTTACACCATATTGAGGTCAAATAAGGACAAAACAGTTTATCCTTAAGTCACTGTGGACAGCTACAACGGGATAGAGCCCTGAGCCTGACCATTTGTAGTCTTAAAAGGACTCATGAAGACCATGACTTGCTCCTTCATTTAGAAAATAGTGGAGAATTAAAGGGGGCATGAAAATGGATCATATCCAAGGACAGTGTTTCTTTCCGCTTATCCATATATCTACTAACCACTCCTCTTTCCTTCCAACCCTATCTCAATACTCCAAAGCATTCTTGCATACGGTCCATTCTTCTGGGTGGAATGTCCTTAATGGAGTTACAGATCTTCTAACAGACTGCGCAGATAGGGTCCCAGTATAAGAGAACAAGATCAGATATCAGTAAATCACAGAAGTAGACCAATACCAGCCTCCTTCAAAATATGAATCTTAAGAGACTGTCTCTGAGAGGTTCCTCAAAAAAAAAAAATATATATCTCCACTGTAAAGTTAAAAAATCTTTAATTTCCACTACTATATATACCCATCTGAATGGGGGCCGCCATTCATGAACTGCTGAGTCTTTTTTTATACTGGACAGTCAAACAGACTTTGTTGTACATGGTAAATAATGTTTGTATTTACATAGGGGAGGTTACAAAAGCATGTGTCACCCTGGAAGGTTCCCAGTTGGTTTGTTTGGAAGTATGCATTGTGTGGGTGCTGGTTTAGGGTCCCAGGAAGGGGGTGACCTTGTTATGGTCCTGGGTTTGATCCTTTGGCACCAAAAGTAACTGACTTCACCCAGTTTTGCTTTTAAACATTACTGTGAATCTGTTGGTGAGTGCCAAGTTTTCTGTGTGTTGTGTTGATAATGTTTGTAATGCTTCCCTGCGTGCCTGTCACCCAGACTGCTCTGGGGTTAACTGCCTGGGTTGCTGGGAACTTTGCAGCTGTTTGTCTGGGCTGTGGAGTTTGCTGTGGCTTAGGATGTGTACCCAGTCCAGTCTGTGAGTGCGGTCCATTCCTGTGTTTTGTATTTACATAGGGGAGGTTACAAAAGCCTGTGTCACCCTGGGAGGTTCCCAGTTGGTTTGTTTGGAAGTATGCATTGTGTGGGTGCTGGTTTAGGGTCCCAGAAAGGGGGAGACCTTGTTGTGGTCCTGGGCTTGATCCTTTGGCGCCAAATGTAACTGACTTTTGCTT
This sequence comes from Bombina bombina, assembly GCF_027579735.1. Taxonomy (NCBI): domain Eukaryota; kingdom Metazoa; phylum Chordata; class Amphibia; order Anura; family Bombinatoridae; genus Bombina; species Bombina bombina. The sequence continues at coordinate 1,097,824,157 of NC_069502.1, read as the reverse complement.
TTAAACATTACTGTAAATCTGCTGGCGAGTGCCAGGTTTTCTGTGTGTTGTGTTGATAATGTTGCATATATAGATAGAGCTTTTCAATTGATGGTAGATCTGTATATCCTTCTCTGAGACAGTGAACAAAAGGAGTATTCGGATTCAATCTAAACTGCAATTTATAACCATTTTTTCTAATCAATATGATCAAATATAATCAGTGTAAAATGTCTATTTTATAAAGACATAAAATATAGAGAAGACAGGTCTAAGTGGGCTACCACATTTACCCAAGAGATATAAAATATATTATATTCCAGACAACCCATCTTTTTAAAATTACATAATACAAATCGCAGATTTGTTGGAGGAGCTTTTTATTTTAAAAGGGTTTATATTTAAAATCTACTTATTTAAATGTGAGGAATGAAGATGCAAAACTTGTGACCTTATTATTTTGTCAGATATTTAATTTGCTCTGTAATTGGACAAGAATGTAAATCAAAACAATATGTAAAAACACTTGACACTATAGTTGACTGTTTGATGTTAGAAAATTAAGAAGGCAACAAAGAAAGATTATTAACTGTAAGAGACACATCCTGAATTTGGGAACAAAATGATCATTATTATTAACATTGAGTATGCTGTAACAGATGTTTAAAGGGACAGTCAAGTCCAAAAAAAACTTTCATGTTTCAAATAGGGCATGCAATTTTAAACAACTTTCCAATATACTTTTATCACCAATTTTGCTTTGTTCTCTTGGTATTCTTAGTTGAAAGCTAAACCTAGGAGGTTCATATGCTAATTTCTTAGACCTTGAAGGCCGCCTCTAATTTAAATGCATTTTGATAGTTTTTCACACTAGAGCACATTAGTTCACGTGTTTCATATAGATTCACGAGCTCATGCACGTGAATTTACCATGGAGACAGCTCTGATTGGCTAAAATGCAAGTCTGTCAAAAGAACTGAAATAAGGGGGCAGTCTGCTGAGGTTTAGATACAAGATAATTACAGAGGTAAAACGTGTATAATTATAACTGTGTTGGTTATGCAAAACTAGGGAATTGGTGATTAAGGGATTATCTATCTTTTAAAACAACAAAAATTCTGGTGTTGACTGTCCCTTTAATGATTTTTTGATTACTTGTTCTGTGATTGTATAAGTTTATAATTATTAAAGAAAAATTAAAGTTCAATTCAGCTGTGGTACATTAATTGCTGCATAGTGATTCATACAAATCTTATTGAATAAGTGTATTTTTCATTGTTATTACTTCTTGGTCTCTGGAAATATAGTAACACAGGACTATTTTGTCAAGTAATTAACTTATAATTAATTTTTATAATACATCTTTATAGTTTAATATAAATGAGAGATGTGCATTGATTTTGTAACAAATTTAAAATCTTGCTTTTCAGTATACATGCTTTGGGGTAAAAAGAATAATAAACAGACAATAAAGGAACACATTTATAAAATATATAAACAAAATTTGACCAATGAACTAGCATTTGGTTGATCCAATTCTTCATGCCTATCACTGGCCCAGATTACAAGTCACGCGGTATGGTGAGATATGGTCTTTGCGTGTATAATGGTCACCTACTTGATATTACAAGTCATGCAATATGGCTTTCCCGTGAGCAATATGGCCTTTACCGCAACTATCTATTCCACATTCAAAGACCTGTTTTGCAAAACAAAAAAGTTTCACAAAACACATAAAAAATATGTTACAAAGTACACTAACACCCAAAAACTATACTATTAACCCCTAAACTGTTAACCCATAAATCGCCACCTCCCCGCATCGCAACTAATAAATAAACCTATTAACTCCTAAACCACCATCCCCCCGCATCACAACTAACTAAATTTCGACAACACTACTTAAAGCTATTAACCCTTAAACCGCCATCCCACCACATTGACAACACTAAATAACGCTAATAACCCCTAAACCGCCATCCCCCCACAATGCAAACACCTAAATTAAACTATTAACCCCTAAACCTAACACCCCCTAACTTTAACAAAATTAAAATACCCCTAAATTAAAGTTAAAATATACTAACTACCTTAAAATAAATAAAAACCTGTGAAACTAAATTAAAACTTAAGCTTAAACTAAAAAAACTAACATTACTTGTTTTACAAAAATTAATAAAACAAAAAATAAAAAGGCTACATTACAAAAAATAAATAAAAAACCTAACATTACTAAAAATAATAAAACCTAACATTACCAAAAAAAAAATAACATTACAAAAAAATAAACACTAAAATTACAAAAAATAAAAAAGTTACCATTACAAAATTATCCAAAATAATAAAAATTATTCCTATTCTAACATTAAAACCCCCAGCCCCCCCCCCAAATAAAAAATCCTAACTAAAAAAAACCCTAATCTAACCATTGTCCCCCGAAAAGGGGATTTGGGTGGGCATTGCCCATAAAAGGGCATTCAGCTCTTTTTCAGCCCAAATGTTTTTTTAAAAATCCCTAATCTAAAAAAAAATATCCACCCCAAAAATAAAAAATAAACTAACACTAATCATCAAATTTGTACTCACCAATGATGAAAGGCGGTACTCTATCTTCATCCTGGCAGCGAGCCATCTTCATCCATCGGTGGAGCATCTTCTACTATCTTCATCCAGTCCGTGGTCCATCTTCTAGCTTCATCCCGGTGGTGACAGCAAAGTCCTCAGCGATGTCATCAGCGACGACGGTCCTCCTCTTCAGAGTATAGACACAGAGCTCCTCTTCATGTGGTCTCCAGTAAAGTATCTATCATCCAATTGGCTGATTTTAATTTGTCAGCCAATAGGAATGCAAGGGTACCCCCATATAAAAGGGGTACCTTGCATTCAATCTTCAGTGTGCGGCTGGAGATCGCATGAAGAGGAGCTCCGTGTCGAAGAGGAGGACCAACGTCACCGATGACATCACCGAGGACTTTGCCTTCGCCACCGTGATAAAGCTAGAAGATGCATTGTGGGCTGGTTGAAGATTGTAGAAGACGCTCCGCCGTTGGATGAAGATGGCTTCCTGCCGGGATGAAGATGGAGTGCCGCCCTTCATCATTGTCGAGTACCAATTTGGGGATTAGTGTTAGCTGTTTTTTTTGGAGGGGTGTTTTTTTTTTTTAAGATTAGGGATTTTAACGGTTTTTTTTAGCTGAAAAAGAGCTAAATGCCCTTTAAAGGGCAATGCCTATCCAAATGCCCTTTTTGGGGTAATGGTTAGATTAGGGTTTTCTTAGTTATTTATTTTATTTTAGGCGGTTGTTAGGGGGTGTTTTTTTTTAAGGTAAAAGAGCTGTTAGCTTTGTGGCAATGCCCTGCAAAAGGTCCTTTTTAGGCCTATTGATAGTTTATTTTAATATTAGTTTTTTGGGGGGTTGTGGGGGTATTAGAATAGGAATAATTATATTTTTGGATAATTTTGTTTGTTATTTTTTGTAATGGTAGTTTTTTATTTTTTGTAATTTTAGTGTTTATTTTTTTGTAATGGTAGTTTTTTTTAAAAAATTTTGGTATTGTAGCTTTTTTAATTTTTTCTATTATTTATTTTTGTAAAACAAGTAATGTTAGTTTTTTTAGTTTAAGCTTAGGTTTTAATTTTGTTTCACATGTAAGTTTTAATTTCTTTAAGGTAGATAGTATATTGTAATTTTAATTTAGATGTATTTTTATTTTGTTAAAGTTAGGGGGTGTTAAGTTTAGAGGTTGATAGTTTAGTTTAGGTATTTGCGATGTGGGGGGATTAGGGATGGGCGAATGTGTAAATTTTCGAATTTCGAATGTAGAACGAATGTTATTACCGAAATTCGAATTCTAAATTCGAATGTCGATAAGAACGAATATTCTTAAAAATTCGAAAATCGAATGTTATTTACAGTTTTCGAATGTCACTTTCGAATTCGAATGTTTATAATTATATCGAATGTCCACATTCGAAATTTCGAATTTAACATTCTATTTAACAAATACTATTCAGAAGTTCAATAGTTCATGTGGTAGGGTGGGAATTTAGTAAATTGATACATAATAGATACAAATATATCATTTTGAATGTTTCCATATAGAATATTGCATAATTCGAATATTACATTTAAAGAAAGCATTACAAATACTATTACAAACATAAATTCGAATTTTTCGAATTCGAATATTGCATAATTCGAATATTACATTTAAAAGCATTAGAAATACAATCTAAATTCGAATTTTTCGAATTCGAATATTGCATAATTCGAATATTACATTTAAAGAAAAAGCATTAGAAATACTATTATAATCTAAATTCGAATTTTTCGAATTCGAATATTGCATAATTCGAATATTACATTTAAAGAAAAAGCAGTAGAAATACTATTACAATCTAAATTCAAATTTTTCGAATTCGAATATTTTCGAATGTAATCGTAAAATTCGAAACTGAACATTCGAAATGTTAGAATGTTATGTAAACATTCGAAATTCGATTCGAACGAACGAAAGTGTTAAAATTTGTGCCGTTTTTTCAAACGTTGTGAAACATTCGCCCATCCCTAGGGGGGATGGCGGTTTAGGTGTTAATAGCTTTATTTAGTGTTGGCGATGTAGGGGTTATTAGACTAGGGGCTTATGTTAGGGTGTTAGATTTTTTGATAACTTTTTTTTTCTTTATAGCCTTCAATGGGGAATTTGAAAATGCGATGATAATTTCGCAATTGCAGGTGTTTGGTTTTCTCCATTGATCTCTATGGGGGAATACGTGCACATGCACGCCAAGTCGGAACTTTGTTTGTGTGCAGTATGTGGGTTACCGCAGCATAACACACAGAAAAAAAAGGTATATTGAAACTTGTAATGATGGCGCAATAGAAATTGTGTTAAAGCCACATTGCGCGCGGTGTGTTCGCAATAGATTTACCACAGAACTTGTAATCTGGGCTACTGTGAGAAATTCAGGTCTATAGAGGGACATTTGGCTTTCACTTCCTGCTTTTAGAGAGTTGTGCCTGCTTGCAGTCATTTCTCCAATATTTTTTTACAACAAAAAGAAGAAAAATAACACATTTATTTTATTTTGCTTACATTGCAGTAATTTTGAGTATCTGAGTGCTTTAGAATAATCTTTTTTTCTTTTTTGTAAGACAAAACTCTTTGCTTTATTTTATTTTTTTAAATTTAATTTAACTTTAGTTTAAAATATTTTTCAGTTGTCCTGAAATAATTAATACTTAATAATTTCAGAGTTTTAGTGTTACTTTTAAAAGATCTTATACTGTTAAATGGCAATAGTACATTTTGCTATTTTGCAGCTTTTATATCCTGCATAGGAGATCGACTGATCTGTTTTCAGTGTTGTCTCATACCTGATGACTGGAATATCCTGTTACCAGCTAGGAATATTGTGACAGACACTGGCTACCCCAACAGGGTATCTCCGCCAGGAGGGTCCTTCCTGTCTCTGGAACTCATAGCTATAGAGCGGAGAAAAGTGATTATAGCCAGAGTCCACCCAAATAACCAGACAGAACCAGTATTTAGGTGGAACAAGAACATACTTTATTGTGAAAACATACACTCTTATATACGCCCAGCTCATCTTGATAAGGGTCTTATCAGACCCCCAGATCTCCCGACATTCCCACACCTCCAGACAGGCTAGCGCCACCATAGTGTCCATAGTCTCATAGAGTCTTAGTGGTATAGAGGTGATGGTTTCAGGGTGATCCCGGTGGAGTGGCAGCACCGTGATCACCCCATACACTGGGAAAGCCAGTGAGAGTAGGGTTGTAGAGGGAGGTCCGAAACCCCAAGTTCCCAGGGGAGCTCCCTTCCGGCAATCACCCCACTTCTTGCCCTCCCTAGGGGGTACCTATCCCCAAAAGAGCGGAGCTCTGGGGCAAAGGGTCGCTAGAGCGACCTGGGGTAAAAGTGAGTGGGTATCTGGTGTGGTGCAGAAAACCGGTAGTTCTTGGAGCCCGGCCAGCCAGAAAAGGGTTAGGCGGTCAGCGTTCAGCTCTTCCGGGAGGATGTACAAACAATAAAACAAGAACAGGTAGAGTTTGGGAGATCACATAAGCCCTGAAAAGGCCAAAACTGATGTAAAAAGTAGTGAGCCAGGTAGTAGGGGGGATGGGGGTACCCTTGGCAGTCTGGTATCTGTGACAGTGCTCCCCCTGAAATGTCTGGCAGACCCAGCTAGATCCACACATGGGTCAGCCTGTGGCTGTCTGGGGAGCTATTCCAACCGAGTTTACTGGGAAAGTCCACCAGAATTCCCATTTCCCTTTCCCACACCCGGTATTGGATGGTGAAGTTAAAGGACTGCAAGGCTAAACTCCACCACAATAGGCGTCCATTGTCCCCAGAAACTCTGTTGAGCCAGACCAGGGGGTTGTGGTCCTTGAGAATGGTGAAGGCCCTTCCATAGATTTGGATTGATTGAAGTTTTTTAAGGGCATTCTTTCTCCACCGCCATGTAGCGGTCCCCAACTACAGGCCACTGTAGTTGGGGACAAACTTGCAGTAGTACCCTGCGGTCCATAGAAAAGATAATACCTGGGTCATGGTCTTGGGGGTTAGCCAGTTCACGACTGCCTCAATTTTGTCCGGCTCCAGCCGCTGGTTCCCGCAGCCTACTCGGTGTCCAAGGTACTGGACCTCTGAGCGCCCTACCATACATTTGTCTGGCTTAAGGGTTAGTCCAGCAGGCTTGATGCGGTCCAGAATAATGCCTAGATTTAACAAATGGTCTTCTCAGGTATCACTGTAGACCGCAATGTTGTCCAGGTATGCGCAGGCATAGTCCTGGAGGCCATCAAGAAGGCGATCTACAATCATCTGGAAGGTCGCCGGAGCATTCTTCTTCCCAAACGGCATGACCTTAAACTGGTATAGGCCAAAAGGGGTGATGTAGGCTGACTTCAGAATAGATTCTGGGTCCAGAGGGATTTGCCAGTACCCCTTGTAGAGGTCTAGGGTGGTCAGGAAGTTGCCATGGGCGATGCGGTCTAGAAAGTCATCTACCCGGGGCATAGGGTAGGCATCGGTTGTGGTTCTGTCATTGAGCCTATGGTAGTCTATGCAGAACTGGGTGGTCCCATCCCATTTGGGTACTAGTACCACCGGGTATGCCCCTGTTGGACGGTTCAATGGCGCCTGTGTCCAGCATTTCCCTGAGCTCGCTGCGCATATTTTCTCTAACAGATTTGGCGACCCGGTATGCCGGTTGCCGCAGGGGAGCCTGTCCCAGGGTCTCCACTTTGTGTACCGCTACTGTGGTGTACCCAGGGTCAGCAGAGAACATGTCTCATTGGATCTCTAGCACCTGCTTGACTTGCTCTCTCTGCCTAACCCCTAGCCTCTTGTCTATGTGTATGTCAACTACGCCTGTGGGAGCCCTATTCTGCCCAGGTAGCTCCGGCATGGGGAGACTTTCTAAGTCCTAAATGGCTGAAGCAAATATGGCGGCCACGTCCTCTGGCCTCTCCTGGTATGCCTTTAGCATGTTCACATGAAAGGTCCGCATTTAGCTACCAGATAGGTTGTGTCACACAGCTGCTCTATCACTCGATAGGGTCCCTGCCAGAAAGGCTATAGCTTGTCTGTCTTGACAGGCTTGAGGGCCATGACCTTCTGCCCTACATCTAGGGTCCGGTTACGAGCATTCTGGTCGTACCACCGCTTCTGCCTACCTTGAGCAACATAAAGGTTCTCTCGCACCCTATCGGCGAGGTCCTTCAGTTGGTCCCTGAACTCCAGGAGTTACCCACAATGGAGTGCCCTTCTTCCCCAACTGATCCTTCCCAGCGGGCTCTTAGTAGGTCACCCTCCGGCCATACACTAATTCAAAGGGGGAGAACCCAGTGGATTCCTTTTGCACCTCTTGGAATGCAAACAGGAGGTGTGGGAGGTATCTCTCCCAGTCTTTATGAGAGGCCAAGAATGTCCTAAGCAGCTGCTTCAGGGTCCCGTTGAACCTCTCACACAACCCATTATTCTGGGGGTTGTTTAGAGAGCTCTGCAGGGATTTTATCCCACAAAGCCTCCATAGCTGCTGGGTGAGCTCAGCAATGAACTGGGTTCTTTGGTCTGAGATCACTTCCTGGGGGAAAACCAGGCAAATATCTGAAGCAGCTCATCAGCCACTGTTTTAGCCTGGTCATTGGACAGGGAGATTACCTCCGAGTATCGGGTGGCATAATCTACCGCTGTCAGTATATACTTTTTCCCGGAGGGGCTTGGACCTGGCAAGGGACCAATAATGTCTACAGCTACACTGCTGAAGGGTTCATCAATGATGGGGAGGGGGTGCAGGGAGGCTTTGGAGTGGTCCCCTGTCTTGCCTACTCTCTGGCAAACATCACAGTTCCGGCAGTAGTGCCTAACATCCCCTGTAACCCCTGGCTAAAAGAAGTTCTGAGTCAGTCGGTGACAGTTCCTAGTGATGCCTAGATGTCCTGCCAGGGGAATGTTGTGCCCTATATGCAGCAGGTCGTACCGATACTTCTGTGGTACCACCAGCTGGCGCTTTGGCATCTGCCTGTCTCCTCAACTCTTAGTAACCCTATATAGGAGCCCTCTCTCTTATTCAAAACGGTCACCTCCTAGGCCCCCTGGGTCAGCCCCTGCCCGGGCATGGTAGGAAGCTAAGGTCGGGTCTCTTAAGGTCTCCTAGGTGAAGTCGGTGGGGGGCGCCCAGGAGATCTGGTCAGTGGTCGGGGTAGGAGTCGGGGCATAGTGGCTTACCTGGGTCCCCAGATCATGTGCAGTGCCCTGTTGTCTGACTTGCTGGCAGGTGGTGACTGGGCTAGCATCCATGGGGCTGTCCCATACAAAGGAGGAAGTGAGGTGCCCAGCAAGACCTTGGCGGGTCAATGGTTCATGACCCCCACTTCCACAGCACGGGAGCCGGCACCCCAATCCAGGTGAACCTGTGCTGTAGGGATCCGGAGCACCTTACCCCCAGCCACATGTACTGTAAGGGACTTCCATGTCCGGTTCAAATTGGTGACCATGTGTGGCTGGACAAGGGTAACAGTGGCTCTGATGTCTTGTAGTCCCTGTGCCTGCCAGCCATTGATCTAGATGACCTGGCTGTGGTGCAGGTGGTTGTCTCTGGTTGCAGCTTGTACGGGGTCTACCTCATGTAGGATCCTGATCTCTTCCTCTGCCCAATCAGCATAGTCAGCTGGGCCCTCTGTGTCCAAACAGTGGGTGGCAGTCCTGTAGCCTCCACCAGGGGCTCTCGTCTATTGAGCTGGTGGTGGATTCCTTGCTTTTTCCCCCAGTGGACAGTGTGCCCGGTTGTGACCCATCTGATTGCACCCATAGCATCTCCGGGGTGAGCTGGGCCTGGAGGGGTGGGAGGGTGCCTGCTGGGTCTGGGGGTACTGTGGAGCCACCTATGGGCAAGCGGAGACTGTAGTGGAGAAGCTCACTGGGCGAGGCTCAGGTCATGCCTGACGCCGAGCATCCAAGAACTGGTCAGCAAGGGCAGTGGCTTGGTCGACTGTCTTGGGCTTCTGATCCCTGACCCACTCTAGTACCTCCGGTGGGAAGTGATTGTAGAAGTGCTTGAGCAAAATGAGCTGGGTGGCTTTTGCCAGGGTGGTTACCTGGCACCCTGTTAACCAATAGTCCTAGGAGCGGGTGAACCAGTGTGTCCACTCCGTGAAAGGCTGCCCTCTGGTCTCCTGAGTCCTTGAAACTTCATCTGGTGATCCTTCGGCATGATAGCATGCTGGGCTAGGATGTGCTCCTTCACCTGGTCATAGTTCTTTATGTCCTCCGAGGGAACAGTTTGGAAAGCCTTTAGGGCTCACCCTGATAACTTTCCAATCAGGAGGGTGCCTTGGTCAGCACTGGCAATGCCCTGCAGTTCGCACTGCGTCTCAAACCTTTGGAAGTATCTGTCTACCTCCTTGTCTTCTTCTTTATAGGCATGGAATGCTTCATGTGGTAACTTCCTTTTCAGGGGAGAAGGCTCGAGAGTGACCGGCACGGCTCCCCCCATAGACTTCTAGACCTCCAACATTTGGAGGCGGGTGGCGTCTGCGATTATCCGGGTGATAACCTCTTCTGGTGGTGTGGTCCCATAGAGATCCAGTCACCACTGGATCTCCCTCTGGATATCGGACATGGCTGTCCCCCCGGTTGATATGTCTCTCAGCCGGTCACTGCTCCGACTGCTGAAGGGCTCACTAACCTGCTCGGTCGCCTTCCATCAACTCGCTGATCGCTGCTTTGGATTTGTTGCCGGCAACTTACCCCCGAGCTTCCAACAGGTCTTTGAGCGTACTCTTCCTGAGCTTAGAGTACTGGTGCTCCATCCGAAGAGAGCTTCAGTTGGTGGTTTGGATGTTCCAGGTAAACTGAAGCATCCCACCGCTGCCAACCAGTAGTGACGGACACCGGCTATCCTGACTGGGTAGCTCCACCAGGAGGGTCCTTCCTGTCTCTGGAACTCATAGCTATAGAGCAGAGAAAAGTGATTATAGCCAGAGCCCACCCAAATAACCAGACAGGACCAGTATTCAGGTGGAACAAGAACATACTTTATTGTGAAAACACACACTCTTATATATACCCAGCTCATCTTGATAAGGGTCTTATCAGATCCCCAGATCTCTCCCCATTCCTGCCCCTCCAGACAGGCTGGCACCCCCATAGTGTCCATAGTCTCATAGAGTCCCAGTAGTATAGAGGTGGTGGTTTCGGGGTGATCCTGGGGGAGTTGCAGCACTTTTTAAGGGTGTCGTTTGGAAGCCCTCGGCCCCCACAGTCTAAAAAGTGACATAATTAATCGCTGGGGGCCGGAGCGGCAGCTGATCAAACATACACCGGGTCGGCCAGGGGGAGTAGGGTTGTAGAGGGGGGTCCAAAAAGCCCAAGTTCCCAAGGGAGCTCCCTTCCGGCAATCACCCCAACTCTTGCCCTCCCTAGGGGGCACCTATCCCCAAAAGAGCGGAGCTCTGGGCCAAAGGGCTGCTGGAGCGACCTGGGGTAAAGATGAGTGGATATCCGGGGTGGTGCAGCCGGCCGGTAGTTCCAGGAGCCCGGGTAGCCGGTAAGGGGTTAAGCAGTCAGCGTTCAGCTCTTCCATGAGGAGCTAAAAACAATAAAACAAGAACAGGAAGAGTTTAGGAGATCACATAAGCCCTGAAAAAGTCAAAACATATGTAAAAAGGAGTGAGCCAAGTAGTAGGGGGTGTGGGGGTAGCCTTGGCAGCCTGGTATCTGTGACAAATATGATGGGACATCACTAAGCTACAAGTTATCACTTAATTTTATGTGAGCTGAATAGTATGAAGACAAAACTCTTTTGCAGTTTGCCTAGTACTTATGTCATGCTTGAAGCTGGGGTATTCTGTTACTGACGAGGACTACACTAAATTCACACACTAGGCCTCATATGTACCCTCTGTGCCAGTGCTGGTAAGCCTTGATAGTAGTACCGATTTTACTGGATCATTTTGGCACTTCATTTACACTATCATCCCGCTACTGATGCTGTTGCTACTCCACTGGATCTGATGCTACGATCTTGCGTCTGTTTTATATGATATGAGGTACACCATTGGACCATGTGGTTTTGTTTCTGATGCTGGTGTATCCTATTACTGACAAAGGAAATGCTGTATCAGCAAACAATACACTAAGACCTAGATTGCGAGTGTAGTGCAATATTGCTTTAAGCGAGCACAATATTTGCGCTCCACTCAGTAATAACAGTGCATGTAAATGTGCGCTGATATTTAAAGTTAGTTCGCATTGTCTGGAAGCCTTGCGCTCATGAGAGGACGCTTCCATAAGCTCCAATGGGAGTCTCATTCTCATGCCGTCATACGCAGCAAAGCACATAGCGCAATGCAGGGAGCAATTCTCACAACATTGGGCAGCAAAATAAAAATATATATGTATATGAATAGATATTTATCACCTAGATTACGAGTTTTGCGTTAGGAGGGGTGCAGTGCTAACGAGCAGTTTATGCTCACCGCTCACCTACAGACAACGCTGGTATTACGGTTTTCTACAAACCCGGCGTTAGCCGCAAAAAAGTGAGCGAAGAGCAAAATTTTGCTCCACATCTCACCTCAATACCAGCGCTGCTTACGTTAGCGGTGAGCTGGTAAAACGTGCTCCTGCACGATTTCCCCATAGGAATCAATAGGGGAGAGCCGACTGAAAAAAAAACCTAACACCTGCAAAAAAGCAGCGTAAAGCTCCTAACGCAGCCCCATTGATTCCTATGGGGAAATAAAAGTTATGTCTACACCTAACACCCTAACATGAACCCCGAGTCTAAACACCCCTAATCTTACACTTATTAACCCTAATCTGCCGCCCCTGACATCGCCGACACCTACATTATATTATTAACCCCTAATCTGCCACTCCGGACACCGCCGCCAACTACATTATACTTATGAACCTTTAATCTGCTGCCCCCAACATCGCCGAACCCTACATTATATTTATTAACCCCTAATCTGCCGTCCCCAATGTTGCCGCAACCTAACTACATTTATTAACCCCTAATCTGCCGCCCCCAACGTCGCCACCACTATAATAAAGTTATTAACCCCTAAACCTAAGTCTAACTGTAACCCCCCTAACTTAAATGTAATTTAAATAAATCTAAATAAAATTACTATAATTAACTAAATTATTCCTATTTAAAACTAAATACTTACCTATAAAATAAACCCTAAGCTAGCTACAATATAACTAATAGTTACATTGTAGCTAGCTTAGGGTTTATTTTTATTTTACAGGCAACTTTGTATTTATTTTAACTAGGTACCTAGTTAAAATAAATACAAATATACCTGTAAAATAAAACCTAACACTACACTATAATTAAATAAATTAACTAAATTAAATACAATTAATTACAATTAAATAAAATTATCTAAAGTACGGAAAAAACCCCCCCACTAAATTACAGAAAATAATAAAATAATTACAAGATTTTTAAACTAATTACACCTACTCTAATCCCCCTAACAAAATAAAAAAGCCCCCCAAAATAAAAAAGCTCTACCCTACATTAATTACAAATAGCCTTTAAAATGGCCTTTTGCGGGGCATTGCCCCAAAGTAATCAGCTCTTTTACCTGTAAAAAAAAGTACAAATCCCCCCCAACATTAAAACCCACAACCCACATAACCAACCCTACTCTAAAACCCACCCAATACCCCCCTTAAAAAAAATAACATTAACCCCTTGATGATCACCCTACCGTGAGATGTCTTCATCCAACCGGACAGAAGTGGTCCTCTAGACGGGCAGAAGTCTTCATCCAGAGGGCATCTTCTATCTTCATCCATCCGGCGCGGATCGGGTCCATCTTCAAGACATCCGACGCGCAGCATCCTCTTCAAACGGCAGCCGATGACTGAATGAAGGTTCCTTTAAATGACGTCATCCAAGATGGCGTCCCTTCAATTCCGATTGGCTGATAGAATTCTATCAGCCAATCGGAATTAAGGTAGAAAAAAATCCTATTGGTTGATGCAATCAGCCAATAGGATTGAACTGGCATTCTATTGGCTGATTGGAACAGCCAATAGAATGCCAGCTCAATCCTATTGGCTGATTGGATCATCCAATAGGATTGAAGTTCAATCCTATTGGCTGATCGGAATTGAAGGGACACCATCTTGGATTACGTCATTTAAAGGAACCTTCATTCAGTCGTTGGCCGTCGTTTGAAGAGGATGCTCTGCGTCGGATGTCTTGAAGATGGACCCGCTCTGCGCTGGATGGATGAAGAAAGAAGATGCCGTCTGGATGAAGACTTCTGCCCGTCTTGAGGACCACTTCTGCCTTGTTGGATGAAGACTTCTGCCTGTCTGGAGGACCACTTCTGCCCGGTTGGGTGAAGACGTCTCACGGTAGGGTGATCTTCAGGGGGTTAGTGTTAGTTTTTTTTAAGGGGGGATTGGATGGGTTTTAGAGTAGGGTTGGTTGTGTGGGTGGTGGGTTTTAATGTTGGGGGGATTTGTACTTTTTTTACAGGTAAAAGAGCTGATTACTTTGGGGCAATGCCCTGCAAAAGGCCCTTTTAAGGGCTATTTGTAATTTAGTGTAGGTTAGGGCTTTTTTTATTTTGGGGGGGCTTTATTATTTTGTTAGGGATATTAGATAAGGTGTAATTAGTTTAAAAATCTTGTAATTATTTTATTATTTTCTGTAATTTAGTGGGGGTTTTTGTACTTTAGATAATTTTATTTAATTGTAATTAATTGTATTTAATGTATTTAATTATAGTGTAGTGTTAGGTGTAATTGTAACTTAGGTTAGGATTTATTTTACATGTAAATTTGTCTTTATTTTAACTAGGAAGTTATTAAATAGTTAATAACTATTTAATAACTATTGTACCTAGTTAAAATACATACAACGTTGCCTGTAAAATAAAAATAAACCCTAAGCTAGCTACAATGTAAACAGAATGACCCCTCATATTGCAAAAATGTAAAATAAATTAGTGCTGTGAAGCTTACAAAAAATGGAGCTATATCTATACTAATAACACTAACTTTGTTATTTTATTTTCTTCCTTATCTTATTCCTTCTCCTTCTCCTCTTTTTTCCTCCTTATTTACCTTATCCCAATTTGTCCTATCCTTCCTTATCTTATCATTCTTCCTCCTTACCCTACTCATTCCCTCATTCTTCCTTCCTAATATCCTTTTCCTACCCTGCCCGTCTACAATATGACTGCATAGATAAAAAAAAGATGAGAAAACGAGTTGTAGGCACCATCTGTTTGTGCATGGTGAGCATGGTGTGCGTGTGCTCTGTGTTTCAGCATGTGAATAGAGATATGGAAGGTCTGTGAAATTGTGCAGATATGAGAGGTGTATGAATGCAACTATGAATGAATGAAAGATACCAACGTTGTGAAAGAAGAGTGAATAGAAATATGAATGGCTTATGAATAGACATTCATTTGGATCTTAAACAGGGAAGCAACAGGACACTGGTAGAGGTGTCTTGGGTAACCTGAAAGTAAATGTCTAGCAGTTTATTGTAAGAACTTGCTATATTTTATTATTAGTTATTTTTCTTAAGCAAGTACTATATTTATAAAGCGTGTTTGCCTAAAAATGGGTGGTTGTTTAACCCTTGCTGACTGGAAGTAAAGATATTTGTTTAAAAGAGGATATCGTGTAGAGCTGCCTCTACCCCTGTGTGCAGTCGTACAGCTGATAACCAAGACACAGGAACCGTAGACTCTTTGGAGAGGTTAAAAGACGAGCGAACACGGGAATCCGTACTGTACATACCAGTGGGAGATTTGCTGTTTGACGTGAGGGCAGCTATCTGGACAGCTGTTAAAGGTCCAGGAGGCTTTTGTGGCACTTATAAAGTGCTGTTCATCTTGTAAGTACGATTTATATTTTGCGTGTGCAGAGCCATTGTCACACTGATGTACACTATTGTGGCGCCTTCTTCTGTTTTATCCTATTTCTAGACCTGCCATACTTGAATTGCCGTCAAGCTTTTAGAAGAAGCATTGCAGCCGTGTGACTGATACATCAGAGACATTTGTTTGTGGACTTAAGTTCTTAAGTATTAACACCGTACCATAGGAATTATATATATATTTTTACTGTTTGACACTTTCACTGTTGGTTATATAATTTTTGTGCTAACACATATATGTTTATCATTTGGTTGTGTAACACTGGATAATTATATTTCTGCAATATATAGGTTGACACTATTTATTGGATGCTATAACTTAGTATGCTATTTAATGGTTGTTATAATCTAGTGTGCTGTTTTTGACACTATACAATTTGGTCTAACTATTGTATCAATATGCACTACTTAGTATTTGTATTTTGTATATGATATTTTCGATATTGGGTACAAGACTCGTTGTTATTACGAGTATAATTTTTCTAATAGGGTTATATTGTGACACAATTGGTTTGCTATTGCAATTTTTGATCACCATTATGTTATATTACTTTTTCGATATTAATATAGGCGCATCTGACTCTTATACACACTTACTGCTTATGTGTCTATGGAATACATTGGAAGAAAAAGCTTTGCAAAAGTTTATATTTTTAAAATGCATTTAAAATGAAAAGGTATTTGTTTAATATATAATAAAATTAATATGGGGCCACAAATAAAAATAGTTTGACTGCTACAATAGAATTAAAGTAAGAACATTACAGTATTGCTTCCAGAATGAGATTAGATTCAGAAAGCAAATGCATTTAACTTAATGTATTTATTTATTTATTCATTTTTGGCCAAAGGCTGGTTGTGGGAAGTGAAAGAAAAATCTTAGGCAAGTGTGACCCCAAGACATTGGGCAAGTGGGGTTGGGGTAATGAACAGTTATAGAAAGTTGGGGGTAGAGATTTTGGAAGGGGGGATAAGGAGATCAGTTTTAGAGAGATTTAGCTTAAGGTAGTGAGAGGACATCCAGGATGAAATACTAGAAAGACAGTTGGTGACACGAGTTAGTAAGGAAGGGGATAGGTCTGGTGTAGAGAGGGAGATTTGCGTATAATCAGCATACAAATTATATTGAATTCCATGGGACTTTATTACGGAACCTAAGAATGATATATAAATTGAGAAGAGAAGGGGACCAAGGACAGAGCCTGTTGGTAGCCCAACAGAAAGTGTAAAAGGGTCAGAGAAGGAGAACTACAATAGGACTGTGCCAAAGATGCCAAAGGATTAGAGCGATTAGAGCAAAAGAGGGTGGTTAGCATGTCAAAGGCTGCAGACAGATCGAGAAGAATCAACAGAGAAAAGTGGCCTTTTGATTTTGCTTTAAAGGGACAGTCAAGTCCAAAATAAACTTTCATGATTTAAATAGGGCATGCAATTTTAAACAACATTCCAATTTACTTTCATCACCAATTTTGCTTTTTCTCTTGGTATTCTTAGTTGAAAGCTAAACCTAGGTAGGTTCATATGCTAATTTCTTAGACCTTGAAGGCCGCCTCTTATCTGAATACATTTTGACAGTTTTTCACCACTAAAGGACGTTAGTTCATGTGTGTCATATAGATAACATTGAGCTCACGCACGTGAAGTTACCTAGAAGTCAGACCTGATTGGCTAAAATGCAAGTGTGTCAAATGAACTGAAATTAGGGGGCAGTTTGCAGAGGCTTAGATACAAAGTAATTACAGAAGTAAAATGTATATTATTATAACTGTGTTGGTTATGCAAACTGGGGAATGGGTAATAAAGGGATTATCTATCTTTTTAAACAACAAAAATTCTGGTGTTGACTGTCCTGTTAATTAGTTCATTAGTAACCTTAATGATTGATTGAGGCAAAATTGAGATTGCAATTGATCAAAGAAAGATTTGAATGTGAGGAAATGTGATAAACATGTATATACAAGACTTTCCAGAAGTTTGCAGGCAAGGGGGATTAGGGACATAGGGCAGTAGTTGGATGGGGATAATGGATCAAGTGAAGATTTTTTTGAGGAAAGGTGTGATTAGTGCATGTTAAGGGAAGAGGGAGATATACCAGTGCTGAGGGAGAAATTATAAATATGTGTGAGGATTGGAGTAAGAGGAGGGGAGGAGGGCATTAGTTGTGACTGATGGGATCACGAAGACAGGTAGTGAGGTGACAGGAAGTTATAAGGGCAGAAACTTATTCCTCAGTAGCAGGGTTTTGGGTGTGACATAAGAGTAGAGAAGTAATCATTCTTAGAGAGATGAACTTGGAATAAAGAAAGTCAGCTTAACGGGGATTTTCTCCCAACGTCGCTCAGGAGTGCAAGAACATTTACATAGGTAGTGTGTCAGAGGAGTGTGCCAGTAACTTTTGAGCTATGGTAGGAGGTGCCAAATTATCAAAGACGAATGTAAAAGTGTAATTATAGTGACAGATAGATTGGTCAGGGTAGGAAAAAGAGGAGATGGAAGAGAGCAGAGGTTTGAGAGAGTTTCAAAGATGTTGCTGATCTAGTAACTTGATGCTTCTGTGGAGTTTGGTGTGAGGGTTAGAAGGAAGGAGAGCAGTATGAAGTGCTGTAATGTTATAAGTGGGGATATGATAGTCAGAAAGAGGAAATGGGTACATTTTGATGTTTGAGAGAGTGCATAGAAAGCTTAAAATCAAAGACAGTCAAAAAGGTGAGCATTCATCTTTGTGAGTGGTAGAGTTGGACCATTGTGACAGACCGTAAGAGGAAGTGTACTGGAAAAGTCTTTTTGCAGCAGGGACTTTGTCAGTAGGGAAGTTCAATTCCCTAAGAATTAGAGCAGGGATGTCTTAGGAGAGGAAATAAGGTAGCCAGGTCACAAAAGTATCAAGGAGAGAGACAGGAGAGAAAAAGTTAATCATGTGGGATTTGAAGGAATAAAATGTAAGGGAAGAGATGGGTTGTATTTGTTGAAGGGTGCAGCCAGAGGAAAGTAACATATTTATACCATCTCCTTGTCTGTTTCCAGGCCTCTGGGTTTGAGACCTCCATCTGACAGTGCAGTAGGGTAGGCTGTGTCTGTAGAAGAGAGGCAGGTTTTTGTGAGAGACAGGAGGTTAGAGAATGGGTGATGAATAGTCGTGGATAAAAGTGAGCTTGCTGCACACAGAGTAAGAGTTCCAGAGTGCACAAGCAAAGGTGGGTCTTGCTTTTAGATGCAAGAGAAACTTGAATTAGGTTTCCAAAGTTCTGTTTTTTAGGTCTATGGAAAGGCATACATGTGTAGACAAGTTTTGGAAGTTGTGTCGGACCGGGATCGGATAATATATCGCCAGCAGGTAGTATGAGCAAGAGGAAGAGTGACATAGGATGAAATACAGATTTGCAGTATTGAGAGAGTCTTTGGAATGTGGTACAGGGTGGAGAGAGAGAGAGTTTAGGAATGTGTAAAGTTCACGAGAGCAGAAGTGAGTTGTGGATAAAAGAAATGGGCCAATGAATAATACAGGTGGTAAAGGGGGAAGGGGAAGTAAATGAAAAATGTTGTTTGCTGTATAGACAAGCGGTATCAAAAAGGAACATGAAGATATGGAGCATGTTGCAAAAAGGGAAACAGTGAAACACATAAAACACAATATTACAAGAGTACTTGCAAAGTGTCTTGTCTCTTGTTCAATCCTTGTTCTAATTCATGTATAATGCTTTTGCTTAATTGCCTCACTTACAAAATGCTCACTTAATAAATGTCAACATATGCTATTATAAAATATGCTATTTATTGGCAGGGCAATTACCTGGGTCCACTAAATTAGTTAATTAGAGGATCAAAGACAGTCAAAAAGGTGAATTGGAAAGTTAGATTCTGGATAGGTCTGGGCTAGATGTTATAATAAACAGACAATAGAATTTGGAGGAGGTTGAAGTTATATCATTAGTCAGCTATAAAAGTAAGAATAATATCAATATTAAAGTATTGACAAGGACATACCAAAAGAGAGATACACAGAGGAGAAAAGCATCAGAATGCAGTGAAATGTGCAGGAGATGGCACAGGGACTCTATTCACATACTGTAAGAGAGTTACACTAAGCAGAAAAGCACCAGAATGCAGTGAATTGTGCAGGAGATGGTACAGGGACTCTATTCACATACTGCAAGAGAGTTACACTAAGCAGAAAAGCACCAGAATGCAGTGAATTGTGCAGAAGATGGTACAGGGACTCTATTCACATACTGCAAGAGAGGTACACTAAGCAGAAAAGCACCAGAATGCAGTGAATTGTGCAGGAGATGGTACAGGGACTATATTCACATACCATTAAAGAGTTGCACAGAGAAGAAAATAACCAGAATGCAGTGTATTGTGCAGGAGATAGTAAAGGGACTCTATTCACATACCGTAAGAGAATTACACTAAGCAGAAAAGCACCAGAATGCAGTGAATTGTGCAGGAGATGGTTACAGGGACTCAATTCACATACCAAAAGAGAGATAGAAAGAGGTGAAAAGCACCAGAAAGCAGTGAATTGTGCAGGAGATGGTACAGGGACTCGATTCACATACCAAAAGAGAGATAGAAAGAAGAGAAAAGCACCAGAAAGCAGTGAATTGTGTAAGAGATGGTACAGGGACTCTATTAACATACTTGAAAGCAGAAGAGAGAGAATAGGGTTAACTTGATGTAGTGTGCATTCCTTCAGAAGTTTGTTAGCATAAGCGGCACTGTGGTGAACATAATTCTTGTGTTATTCTTTTGCTTAATTTCCTCACTTACAAATTGCACTCTGCCCATGCAATACACACCCCATGACATGGTTAGAAAGGAATGGTGAGAACATCATCATTATGGGTCTAGGGGAAAATGGCAGTTGTGTGCATTACTAGGCTCTCTGAAATCTAATGACCTGTGATGCTGGGTCAAGTAGCTCAGCAAATTGTGAAATGACTGTGATAACCTGGAAAGACAAAAATGTTCCACTCACATCACCCAGCAAAACTGTACAACCTAAGTCTTTAGGTCTGCACTTGGGTTAATGTTAAAGCAACACTATTGTCTGGAGAATTATTTCACAGAGATTACTCTCTCAATGCATGTAAATCCATCAGCAGCAGAATCAGAGCTCTTTATTAACACAATGAAAAATAGATAGAAACAGAAATATTGTATCCAAAATGCATCATAGGTAGTGAGCCCTCATGGAAAAAAAATTCTATAGTAAATATATTTTACTTTTTTTTTAAGTGTATCAGAGCTCCCAACTGTCCCAAATACGGCCTAGATTACGAGTGGATTGTAATATTGCTCTTTCGCAAGTGCATTATTTGCTCTCCACTCAGTAATACCAGTGCACGCAAATGTGTGCCAGTATTACAAGTCAGATGCAATGCGAACACGACCTCGCGTTTGCATTGCCTGGAACCCTTGCGCTCACGAGAGCACACTTACATGGGCTCCAATGGGAGTCTCATTCTCATGCCATCAGGCACGGCAATCCACCAAGCGCAATGCAGGGGGTAAGTCGCACAGCGTTGTGCAGCAAAATAAAAAGGTATATGAATATATACATATATGTTTATACGTGTATATACACATATTAACACATAAATATATATGTATATAACCATATACATATATATTTACAATAAAAACAGAGTCCACCATTCACCTCTATGTAAAGTTTTGTTTTTTTCAAACACCCCACATCTGGTTAATTGCGCTAGGTGCAAAATGGTCTATATAGGGTATATGTATACTAGTATTGCATAAACAATAAACAACTTGTATGGGTTTAATCATTTGAACAGTAACCATGCAAATGGACTTGGAATGACTTAAAAAAGAAAGTGATAAAATTGCCTGTTACATTTAATGTTTTTGCACAGAATATTAGAATTTAACAATGTCATATGGTGAGACCTATTATAAAAAGCTGCTTTTTTAATGTCAATACTTTGCATACGTTAAAGGGACAGTAGAGTAAAAATTAAACTTTTATGATTTAGACATAGGGGCCGATTTATGAAAGTGCGAGCGGATATGGTATGATGTAGCATATCATGTCTGCCGCACACCGATAAAGGCCAACAGCATACTCTGTCTGCATTTATCATTGCACAAGCAGTTCTGGTGAACTTTATCATTGCACAAGCAGCCTCAGAGCAGTCGGACAAGTTATGGAGCAGCGGTCTTTAGACCGCTACTTCATAACTACTGTTTCCAGTGAGCCTGAGGACTCGCACAGAAACAGGGGCATCAAGCTCCATTCAGAGCTTGATAATTCGGCCCTATAGAATGCAATTTGAAACAACTTTCAGATTTACTTCTATTATTTAATTTGCTTTATTCTCTTCATATTCTTTGTTGTAAGGTATAGCTAGGTATGCTCAGGGGCAGCAATGCTTCATAGTTTAGAGCAAGCTGCTGATTTGTGGCTGCACATATTTGCCTCTTATCATTGGCTCACCTAATATATTCAGCTAGCTTCTAGTTGTCCATTGCTGCTCCTTCAATACAAGTACACCAAGAGAATGAAACACATTTGGTAACAGAAGAAAATTGAAAAATTGTTAAGAAAAAAATATGTTCTCTGTCTGAATCATGAAAGAAAAAAATGGGTTTCATGTCCCTTTAAGGGTAAATGATCTAATAATTTTGTAGACAAACCTCTACTATTAAACTGAATTACTTGCTGTGTAGAATACCAGGTAGGAAAATATATATGTATCTACGGAACAAACATGTTATTAAATAATTGATTGTGTTTTGTGCTTTGTGCCTTGACATATATTACTCTTAAACATTTCCCCATGCTGACTCTTTATTAAATTTCCTTCATCCCTCATGCAAGTGCATTTCTACTAATTAAATATAATTAAAGTAGTGGTTGGCTGAATGCTTTGAGAGGCAATATGATGTAGGATAATAAATATTGTAAAG
The DNA here is from genome assembly GCF_027579735.1 of Bombina bombina. Classification (NCBI taxonomy): domain Eukaryota; kingdom Metazoa; phylum Chordata; class Amphibia; order Anura; family Bombinatoridae; genus Bombina; species Bombina bombina. The sequence goes on along the minus strand of NC_069502.1, from coordinate 1,097,801,794 downwards.
ATTATGCAGAAATGTATGAGACATGTTCTATATATAGCATGTTTTCCTGGAATGAAAGAACAGTTACTAGTAAGATGAGATGCTCTGAAAGCCTATTTTCCCCAAGAATAATGCAGCTGCACCGTATTCCAAGGTTTCTTTCAGCTCAGTATGCTATTTTGCTTTCTTTTAACAATTTTATAACACTCACCTTTTTTTTCATTACTCTGCCATTAATGTACCAAAAAGAAAGTGCATTAAAATATCATATTCATCTTAAAGCAATCACAGGACACATTGAAATAATTATTTGTTTTTCCGGGCAGAATTGGTGATCTTACTGCAAGGTTACGATGAACTTTAATTTTTTTTAGAAAGGACACTTGTCTTCGGTTGTCGCTTGGAGCCTAATTCCATAACATTTGTTAATATTACTTCAAAAAAACATCTTTAAACCTATTACAAAATAAATCTAAGTAAAGCTGTTTTCTTTGTTGTAGAGTTTAAAGGGACATTAAACCCAAAACATTTCTTTCATGATTCATATAGAGGATTCAATTTTAAACAACTTTGCAATTTACTTCTCTTATCTAATTTGCTTCATACTTCAGATATCCTTTGTTGAAAAAATAGCAATGCACATGGGTGAGCCAATCACATGAGGCATCTATGTGCAGCCACCAGTCAGCAGCTACTGAGGCTATCTAGATATGCTTTTCAGCAAAGGATATCGATTGAATGAAGCATATTAGGTGATAAAAGTAAATTAGAAAGTTGGTTAAAATGATATACTCTTTCTAAATCATAAAGAAAAATGATGGGCTTCATAACCCTTTAAGATGTATTAGCATGGCAGTAATCATTACTGGGGCGCTAAAATTCAAAACATCGTCAGACCGATGCGAAATTGCCTGTTTTGGTTTGCAAGGCTCGCAGTCCATCGGTCTAGTGATATATTCTTAAAAAGTGGACTGAACCTCTTTATGCTGACGAGTGGTAAAGTGTCTCCCATAGGATATAACGAGGATCGCAACTTTAGTAAAAGTCTGCCGACATCGCCACTGAGCTGCAATGTAGACAGCAGGGGGCTCTCTGTAAAGCATGTTTACAAAAAATAGATTGTGCATTCGTGGAAATAAAATATGTTTTCCGTGTAGTAATACTTCAGATTATGCGTATGCAAATTCAGTTTCACTGTACATTCACTAGATTTGTTACACTGGAAAATATCGCCACTGAAAAGCAGGTGAGATTGGTGTGGCTGAAAAGGGATAGCTAAAATGGAGGAGGACAGAGTTTTGAATATTAGAAACCATCTGAGATGTTTCCCCCTTAAAATGAAGGTTAATCCCATAGAAAGCCCTTGAAACTCCCACGGAACACCTAAATATTTGTCATGTCTGTGATCGAGTTTGTTAATAAAGACAAAAAAAACAACAACTTCCTATTAAACCAATAGGAGCTGGGCGATTGTATAGTATAATGTTAGAACATGTATGTAAACTGTAAACAAGATTATAGAAATAGTCTGTTGTGTCCTTAGGTGTGTATTTTTGCTGATTTCAAGTTTGCTATTGTACGTTCTCAATATTCATATTACCATTATATTGAGAACACGCAATCAAGATTGGAATATTCATATTTCATAATATTGCTTTAACAATGTTGTGTTTGTTATATTCATATTTCACAATAATTTGATTGTGATGTTGCATTTGCAATATTCATATTTCACAATACTGAGATCACAATTGCCCAATCGTGTTTTACTTATAATATTGCAATCGCACTGTAGCAAACATGTTCTATATTAATATATTTATCTATCTATAAATCAGTGCGTTAACAATATTATAAGTAAAACACAATCGTGTGATCGCAATATTATGAATATTACAAACACAACATCTTAATCGCAATATTGTGAAATATGAATATTACAAACGCAACATCGCAATTACATTGCTGTGAAATATGAATACTCTGATCGCGATTGCGTGTTCTTAATATAGCAGAAATATGAATATTGAGAACGCATTTTGCGGTACTAACTTGCACGTTATTGTCACCGCTCACTTTCCTACAGCGCTGGTATTACAGGTTTTTACAAACCCGGCGTTAACAGACAAGAAGTGAGCGTAGAGCAAAATTGTGCTCAATTCCGCACTCCAATACCAGCGCTGCTTAAGTCAGCGGTGAGCTGGTTGTATGTGCTCGTGCACGATTTCCCCATAGACATCAATGGGGAGAGCCGGCTGAGAAAAAGTCTAACACCTGCAAAAAAACAGCGTAAATCTCAGTAACGCAGCCCCATTGATTCCTATGGGGAAACACATTTTATGTTTACACCCTAACATGAACCCAGAGTCTAAACACCCATAATCTTACACTTATTAACCCCTAATCTGCCGCTCTGGACATTGCCAACACCTACATTATACTTATTAACTCCTAATCTGCCGCCCCCAACGTCGCCGCCACTAGAATAAACATATTAACCCCTAAACCGCCGCACTCCCGCCTCACAAACATTAGTTAAATATTATTAACCCCTAATCTTCCGCCCCTAACATCGCCGCCACCTATCTACATTTATTAACCCCTAATCTGCCGCCCCAACGTTGCCGCCACTATACTAAATTTATTAACCCCTAAATCTGTCTTACCCTAACCCTAACAACCCCTAACTTAAATATAATTAAAATAAATATAAAGAAAAACTACTATTAATAAATAAATAATTCCTATTTAAAACTAAATACTTACCAATAAAATAATCCCTAAACTTGCTACAATATAACTAATAGTTACATTGTAGCTATCTTAGGGTTTATTTTTATTTTACAGGCAAGTTTGTATTTATTTTAACTAGGTAGAATAGTTACTAAATAGTTATTAACTATTTACTAACTACCTAACTAAAATAAATACAAATTGACCTGTAAAATAAAACCTAACCTAAGTTACACTAACACCTAACCTATCCCTACAATTAAATACAATTACCTAAAATAAATACAATTAACTAAATTCAATAAAATTAGCTAAATTACCAAAAAAACTAATATTAAATTACAGAAAATAAAAAACAAATTACAAGATCTTTAAACAAATTACACCTAATCTAATAGCCCTATCAAAATAAAAAAAAGCCCACCCAAAATAATAAAACCCCTAGCCTAAACTAAACTACCAATGGCCCTTAACCCCTTAATGACCGAGGACGTGCAGGGTACGTCCTCAAAAAAAAGGCAGTTAACGCCTGAGGACGTACCCTGCACGTCCTCGGTGTGGAAAGCAGCTGGAAGCGATCCTGCTCGCCTCCAGCTGCTTTCCGGTTATTGCAGGGATGACTCCATATGGAGGCATCCTGCAATAACCTTACATGGCCATCCGATGCAGAGAGAGACACTCTGTGGCCCTCTCTGCATCAGACATCGATGGCTGGTATCGTTGGTGGGTGCCGACTTGGGAGGCGGGTGGGCGGCTATTGGTGTGCCGTTTGACGTCAAGGGGGTGGGATTGGGGCGGGACCGTCGGGGGGGCATGCACGGACACGCGCACGTGCAAGGAGGGTGGAGGGCGGGCGTGTGCACAGGGCGGGAGCGGGTGGGAACCGCTACACTACGGAAAATGTTTTTAGTAAAAAGTGGCCTATTCTTGTTTGTGCAAAAGCACAAAAAGAGATCGTGGAGGGGTGGGGGGTTGGTTTTGTGTGGGGGGAAGCTACACTACAGAAAAGTTTAAAAAAAAAACAATTTTCCTTCTAAACTGGGTACTGGCAGACAGCTGCCAGTACCCAAGATGGCGCCCATTAAGTTAGAGTGGGAGGGTTATAGAGCTGTTTGGGGGGGGATCAGTGAGGTTGGGGGCTAAGGGGGGATCGTACACAGCAGCATATGTAAATATGCTTTTTAAAAAAAAATATATATATAGCTTTTATTTTAGTACTGGCAGACTTTCTGCCAGTACTTAAGATGGTGGGGACAATTGTGGGGTGGGGGAGGGAAGGGAGCTGTTTGGGAGGGATCAGGGGGTCTGATGTTTCAGGTGGGAGGCTGAGCTCTACACTAAATCTAATATTAACCCTGCAAGCTCCCTACAAGCTACCTAATTAACCCCTTCACTGCTAGCCATAATACACGTGTGATGCGCAGCGGCATTTAGCGGCCTTCTAAATGCCAAAACGCAACGCCAAAACCATATATGTCTGCTATTTCTGAACAAAGGGGATCCCAGAGAAGCATTTACAACCATTTGTGCGATAACTGCACAAGCTGTTTGTAAATGATTTCAGTGAGAAACCTAAAATTGTGAAAAATTTAACGTTTTTTTTAATTTGATCGCATTTGGCGGTGAAATGGTGGCATGAAATATACCAAAATGGGCCTAGATCAATACTTGGGGTTGTCTACTACACTACACTAAAGCTAAAATTACCCCAAAAAGCTCCCTACATGCTCCCTAATTAACTCCTTCACTGCTGGGCATTATACATGTGTGGTGCACAGTGGAATTTAGCAGCATTCTAATTACCAAAAAGCAACACCAAAGCCATATAAGTCTGCTATTTCTGAACAAAGGGGATCCCAGAGAAGAATTTACAACCATTTGTGCCATAATTGCACAAGCTGTTTGTAAATAATTTCAGTGAGTAACCTAAAGTTTGTGAAAAAGTGAATGATTTTTTTTTATTTGATCGCATTTGGCGGTGATATGGTGGCATGAAATATACCAAAATTGGCCTAGATCAATACTTTGGGTTGTTTACTAAAAAAAAATATATACATGTCAATGGATATTCAGAGATTCCTGAAAGATATCAGTGTTCTAATGTAACTAGCGCTAATTTTGAAGAAAAAAAATTGTTTGGAAATAGCAAAGTGCTACTTGTATTTATGGCCCTATAACTTGCAAAAAAAGCAAAGAACATGTAAACATTGGGTATTTCTAAACTCAGGACAAAATTTAGAAACTATTTTGCATAGGTGTTTTTTGGTGGTTGTAGATATGTAACAGATTTTGGGGGTCAAAGTTAGAAAAAGTGTTTTTTTTTTTTCAATTTTTCCTCATATTTTATAAAATTTTTTATAGTAAATTATAAGATATGATGAAAATAATGGTATCTTTAGAAAGTCCATTTAATGGCGAGAAAAACGGTATATAATATGTGTGGGTACAGTAAATGAGTAAGAGGAAAATTACAGCTAAACACAAACACCGCAAAAATGTAAAAATAGCCTTGGTCCCAAACGGACAGAAAATGGAAAAGTGCTGTGGTCATTAAGGGGTTAAAATACACATGTATTGGTGAGTATAACCAATCACGGAAAAAAAAATAAGTATTGCATAAACAATTTGTTTGGTTTTAATCATTTGAACAGTAACGATACAAATGGACTTTGAATTATTTAAAAAAGAGAGTAAAAAAATTGTCCAAGTTACATTTAATATTTTTGCACATAATGTAATTTTTGCTAATTATCTATACAATTATTCTATGGCTCTCACTTTTTGAAATGGAGGATTTTAAATTAATGCTTGATGCCCCGTGTTTCCAGCGAGCTTTCAGGCTGGCTGGAAATAGAAGTTATGAAGCAGCGGTCTAAAGACCGCTGCTCCATAATCTGTCCGCCTTCTCTGAGGCGGCGGACAGAAATCAACCCGATCAAATACGATCAGGTTGATTGACACCCCCTGCTAGCAGCCGATTGGCCGAGAATCTGCAGGGGGCGGCATTGCACCAGCAGTATACAAGAACTGCTGGTGCAATGATAAATTCTGACAGTGTATGCTGTCGGGATTTATCAATGTGCAGCGGACATGATCCGCTATATCGAATCATGTCCGCTTGCACCATAGTAAATCGGTGCCTATATCTAAAATGAGTATTTCATTGTTCTCTGGAAACAAGCTTCACCAAGCATCAAATCAAACCTATCTCTATCTTCTGCTGTACCTATGTCCAAAACTGCTGCACATGCTGCAGTTCCCACTGTGAGCTTAAAAAGCAGAGACTGCAGCTGTGGGCAGAACGCATCTGCCATTATATGGTAAGGGAGCACATGCTCCCTTACCATATGAAGCCAGATCACCAGATGGCTACAGAGAGTGATTCTGTCTGTAACAATCATTTGCTGGTGCTGAGTTGGAGTGGTAGGAGGGAAGGAGGGAGGCAGGTGGGCAGCCCAGCGAGGAGGGGGAGGGAGAAGCATTTTTCCTATGGCAAAAGCGTTAAAGCAGGGGAAAGGGAGGGATTAGACCCTACAATATTGAATGATATAGGCCGAAGGGTGGACCCTACAGTAATTGCTTGGAGGGGGAAGGTAGGGAGGCCCTACAATACAGAAACAAAATGAAATAATAAATGTAAAATAAAAAAATAAACATAAATATAAATAATTTGTTACTAGCAAATTGGATGCCAGTAACAAATATGGCGGAGAGTAGTAGGAGGGGGTAGGGTAAATAAAAGCTGTTTAGGGGGTTCAGGGATGTGATTTAAAAAAAAAAGGCATAGCCTGCAAACTGACAGACTGTCTGCCAGTACCTAAGATGGTAGTGACCAGTAGGGGAGGGGAAGAGAGGTGTTTGGGAGGGACCATGTAGGGATCATGGGGTGGGAGCTGTAAGGTGGGAGGGTAATCCCTACACTAGAGCAATTATTACCCTTATAAGCTAACTGATTAACCCCTGATTACCGCAGAGAAATTCAGAAGTGTAGTGTGCAGCTGCAATTAGCGGCCTTCTAATTGTCAAAAAACAAGTCTGTTTTTTTTCTGAACAAAAGGGATTCCAGAGAAGCTTTTACAACTATTTGTCCCATGACTACAGTAATTGTGTGTGAATAATTTCAATGACAAACCCCAAAATTTTTTAAAAAGTGAACAATGTTTTTTTCTATATGATCTTATTTGGCGCCCAACTAGTGGCATCAAATATTAAAAAATGGGTCTAGGTCAATACCTTGGGTTATCTACTTTATATATATATATATATATATATATATATATATATATATATATATATATATATATATATATATATATATATAATGAAGCAGCAGAATGAAGCACTCACTGGACTCTGGACATCTGTGAAAAAAACTAATTTATTTGTGACGTTTCGGGACCTCAAACCATCCCTTCTTCTGACAAAACAACAGTGAAAATGAACAAACTTATAAAGGCCTGTAAATCCCCCCCCCCCCCCTTCTCATTGGCCAATCAAACAAGATTGTGTGTACACATCAGAGGACCCTACCAAAGCAGTGGCCCAACTGTGCAAAAGTTATACCATTGCTATATAAATGCCCATTAGCAAAAATTGGGCTACTATAAGTGTTACATTAAGTGTTAATACAAGAAAACCTGTTGCAAACTCCCAACGGTAATACGTGATCACATCGTACTTGTCCTCCCCCAAGAGCTGAGTGCCCCTGTTCTACATGTAAAGTGGACCAGACCGCACTATCAGCTACATGATTGGGTCTCAAACAACCACGCCTCCAGTTTGCGTGGTCATAACAACAGCCGACAACATCCAGGCCGGTTTTCAAATTCGTACTATATCCCCATGGTAACCACTAACAACTCGGATGTGGGCGTGAGTCATGTTGCCTCCCAAAAAGTTACATACATCAAACGTATGCATGTGGACTAGACCACAATATTCAACAACTCCTAGGGTATCGTTCAACCGCGTCTCCTTTTTGTATGATCATACCTGTAACTGTCACCAGTCAGGCCGGTCTCCGTATCTGTCGAGTGTAACCATGACAACCACTATCAACAAACAAGTGGGAATGAATAGTATCGCGTCCATCAAGGCTCAACATATCATAGCTCCGCGTGTGCTACTCCATACTCCGTTCAATCCTATAACACAAAAAAAGGGAAAAGGTGCAAATCACCACAGAACAATCCTAAAAATTAGATCACTCAGAGAGCACCGCCCCCCTTCGATCTCATAGGTCAACCAGGCACTCCTATTCTAATGTCAGAGGATCGATATTCTGACAGTTTCAACTAGACAATTCACTACAGTCGTCCACCTCACAAAGATCAACACTCTGACATGCCATAACCTGCTCATCATGATGTATCCCATTGTGGATTCAACGGCTACAACTCAATCAACCCCCCACCCCATAGTCTACATTCGGGGAAGCCACGAAATAACACACCCACTATTAAGTTAACTGTGATGTTGAGCCATTCAGGTTCGTCACAAAGTATAGAACCAGAATGTAGTATCACATAGTGTAGGGCACCACTTCCACTCAAAACACAAAAGCGACACTTCCTTGTGTAGCAAGCATAATCACTATGCATATCCTACCCCACAGATCTCCAACATATACTGTGTTTCAACAGCCAACCATTCCACTATATTGACAGTGAAACAGGATTTTATCAATAAAGAAATATAATAAAAATGAGAAAATACTTATTGTGGGGAACTCAACCCCTCTACCTCTCCAATATATAATTAATGTATAACAAATCACTCATCGCTTCATAGGTCATTCACTGTGGGGGGGGGGGGGGAAGGAAGGGGGAAAAAAGGGGGGAAGGGAAGGGGAAACCCCCTACCATATTCACTAATCCCTAAGGTAAATCAAAAAGACACACCAAACAACCACTCACAAGAATGATTGTTACCTCATGCCACAACCCATGCATCCAGGTGTAACACCCAACAGGTGTGAGGACATAGATTTAGTGATCACGACCAATGTGAAGAAAGACAATAAACATGAGTGTAACTACACCTAAAGATTAAAAAGACCCAAATACAGGTCTAATATAGAAGGGAAGGGGGTAGGATTTACAGGCCTTTATAAGTTTGTTTGTTTTCACTGTTGTTTTGTCAGAAGAAGGGACGGTTTGAGGTCCCAAAAAGTCACTAATAAATTAGTCTTTTTTACAGATGTCCAGAGTCCAGTGAGTGCTTCATTCTGCTGCTTCATTACATTATTTTAAAAGCACCCTGGCAGTTGCAGGACGGTGGTGAGAGTGCACATACCCCTGAACTATTTTTATATATATATATATATATATATATATATATATATATATAAAACATTTTTTATAGGTAAATAAAAAAAACAAAGGCTCTATTTCTGTTTAAACTGAGTGATAGCAAAAATGGTAAAAAATTCTAAGGTATTTTGGGCAAGTTTAATTTTAAAATTCCCAGTAGTGAAGGGGTTAAACAAGTTTCCTATTTACTTTTATTATCACATTTTCTTTGTTCTCTTGGTATCCTATCTTGAAAAGCAGACAGGTATTTTCAGGATCATACACGTGTCTATAGCACTATATAGCAGCAATTATGCAAGAAGACATTTCACAATTTTACATATTTACAAAAACACTAGATAGCAGCAGTTTGCTGTCATATAGTGCTACAAACCTACCTAGGTATGCTATTCAACAAAGAGTATCAAAACAAATTGATAATAGAAGTAAACTGGAATTTTTTTTAATTTTTTTTTAAACTGTATACTCATAATCACAAAAGCAGAACTGATAGTCAGTGTGTGTTTACATCTGTTGTAGTTGTTTAGAGTATTTTCTTGTTTTAAAAACATTTGTTTCATAGTTTATTATTAAAAAAATATTTTAATTATCTTCAATAAGATTAATAGTTTCTACTACTGTATATAGAGTGGTGTTTTAGAAAAGTGTTAGAGTTGATAGAAAGTATAAAAATATCATGCACCAACTTATTAGCGCTATCCGCCCTTGGGGTGAATAAGCCAACAATAAATGTAAATAAAAACAAAAATAAATAAAAAATAAAGATAAAATGCGTGAATTGCACAAATATAAAAAATATTACAATTACATCAAAATAATTAATCACATCATCGCTAATAAAACAATTCCAGTTTGAGAACAATATAATATAAATATATGCTGTTTAGTGAATATATTACCAAACACAGCGTCCGGATATAGATTTATAGATTTTAGACCCGGAGGTGTCTAGATATTAAAGACTAGGGCGATATTTATCAAAGCGTCAACTGAAAATACGCTTGAATCCCACGTCGTATTTGTCGCGACATTGATCCGTCGTAGTTAACGAAGCGTCAAGATCGTCAAATGTTGAAATGTGTGATGAAATATACGCTCCTGCGATCTCAATCAGATGCAGATCGATGGTTGCATCATTACAGATGTTTTAAATTCACATTTGACTCTATTTGACCATTTCCCCAATTTATCAAACATTTAACAGGTACGCTTGCGTCTATTTCAACGCAGCGTACCTAGTTTTCAATCCACTACCCTTGAGGCCGAAATCAGTCTGAAAACACAGAAAGCTTATGTTCAATGCTGCAAGAGAATTAAGTATACTACATAATAAAAGTAAAATAGAGGGGCGGAGCTAGCTGGCTCCAGAAATGGACGCAAGCTGATAGAGCTCCGGTGTGAGGCCGGTTTTACTAACTATCTTAACGGCTGAGGAATGTGTCTACTAAAGTGATTCTCAGTCACTGAACCTATGCTGACATCCCCGATCGTCTAACTGAAGATATAAACTGCTGCAGTTCTCGGGGAAGACCCGCATTCTTTATACAGCACGGCCGACCACGAGGTCTGTTGCAAATACCCGGAGGCACCCAACTCTCCTAGCCGCACACCTTCTCGGCTGCAATATAGCAGACTTGTGTCATCTGATCACAGATGACTATGGGCAATCAATAAAATTCACCCAGATCACCGACAACAGCGGCTCCAATCACCACAGTGAGTAACATTGAAAGGGCCCCCACGCAAGGCCTTCTACATAAAGCCTTTACACAACTGGCTGTGAGAGACTGTCATAGTTGCCTGAATAGGATACTCGCAATTATAAGGGACTGATAAACACAATATGTGACCACACTACAGAGTACAGCAATAATCTTAAATGAAATAATAAATTGGGCAGTTATCTTTACCACACTCAGGCCACGTGGGCTCACCTCAGATTAAATCAGCAAAGCAGAGGCCCTCCTTGTCATAATTCTCACTATAGAACTGCAGATTTTAATCCTTAAGGGACCCAGCTCCTCACAGCGCACAGCAGTTAACCCGCTGCCTAACAATAGACTGAGTCTTGGAATTGTAGCTACATTTTGCCTGACACTGCCTTTTCATGGCTTCTAGGAAAGGGCCCAGAGCTGAAAGATCATTGAAAGGAGCTGTGGCAGTCACACAAAGTCCATTCTTTCTTTAAAACCATGGAGAATCCCACTGTACATACTCCCCCTTCTCCTTCAAAGTCACCCCCTGCGCAAGCAGAGACAAAAGTAACATCAGAGGAAGATAATACCCTTACTAAAGCGGACATATTATCCCTTCCCTCTAAAGAAGATTTCTCTAACTTTATTTCACAAGTGAGCTCCATGATCAAATCAAGCCTCACTGAGGCAAAGAAAGAAATTAGCGAAATAGGCAATAGAATTGCAAATCTGGAGGAAAACCTGGAAAGTACAGATAGGCTCCTAGACCAACAAATCCAACATACTACCTGCAACTCTTATATTATTCAACAATTACAAGACCAGGTTGAAGACCTGGATAATAGAGGCAGGCGCCACAATATCAGGATACGTGGAGTCCCTGAATCTATCAAAGCTGCAGATTTGCTGCCTTTTCTCCAGAAACTGTTTAATGAGCTCATGGGAAGTGAAAATCAAGATGGCAAGGGTAAAGAATATCAACTGGACCGTTTTCATCGTGCCTTAAGACCCCTGCCTAAAGACCCAGTACCGCCACGAGACATCATACTGAAATTTACAAACTTTAAAGACAAAGAAGATATCCTATCTGCAGCCTGGAAACACGCACCTATTACATTTGAAGGCCACGCTTTACAATTTTTTTCAGATCTAAGTCAAATGACCTTATCCAAGAGGAGAGAGGCCAGGCCCTTGACACTGCTCCTTAGAGAGCTCAAGATACCATACCGCTGGGGCTTCCCCTTTTGTCTTAGAGTAGTAAAGGATAATGTCTCTGCAATCTACAAAAATCCTGAAGACCTGGAGTCATTCTGATCCCAATTGGGCATTCGGCCCCCTACACTGCCCTCTACATCTGATACGCCTCACCCACCTCAAGATCAAAGACCACGACGACAAGAGTGGACTCAAGTCTCACGCCACAAACGGAACAGAGTGCAGGCCAAAGATCCACCCTCAACTCACGACGGACTCACATGAAAGACCTCAAACTGTCATCTTGAGACATGGGGTTTGCTTTCTACATTTTATTAACTGCTCTAAACGTGTCTAGAATAACCATTTGGGCTTTAGCCAACTAGATTACTAGCAGTAACATTAAAATTCCAGTTTTGTTGTATACCTAATCAGTTCTCATGTTTGGTTCATAGGTTTGTTAATTACACTAGCTTTCAAAAGTAAGACTAGACTTTTATATGACTTTTAATGCTCCCTGTCCATTTTTCTGGGTGATATACCAGAAAACACATTCCTATAAAATGATCTCATTAGTAAACCCGTGGCCGGACTTTTGGCCGACGGACACTTGGCCGACGGACATTTGGCCGACGGACATTTGGCCGAAACACAAGTGGCTGTCACATAACAGTCCGGCCACGAGATAGATAGATTTGATAGATAGATAGATACATAGATTAGATAGATAGATCAATAGATGCAATAGATACATTTGATAGATACGATAGATAGATTTGATAGATAAATAGATAGATTTGATAGATAGATAGTTTCCCAGACAGAGAATTACAAAACGTGCGGTCTGTGACCCATGGTAAGGTTCCCAGAGGCAGTTGCAGCGCCCGAGGCTCTGATTAGAACAGAGCACTCTGGAACGTATCTGCCCTCGGACGAAATCGGAACATTCTTTAGCTTTCTGTCTGTCAGCCAAATGTCTGTCATCCAAATGTCCTTCTGCCAAATGTCCTTCTGCCAAATGTCTTTCTGCATTTTGTCAGAGCACCTAGTAAACCGGCCTGCTACCAAAAGAAGTAGCAGCCACCTTTTTCCCCTTATTCTACCTACGAATACTCCTTGCGGTTACACATGTATTATTTGTATAGTCCTTTGAGTTTCAATGTTGATGTTCGGTTTGTAACTGGAATATTAATTACTGTGTTTTATTCTTTCAGATTTATATCTGTCCCCAGTCTTCCCCATCTTATCTCTACACTTCCCCCCTTTCTCTGGTCCGAGTGGGACAGCATATCTCATGGAGAGTTGCAACCTAAGGTAAGAACTAACTTCTTTATCCACACCTGTGCACACGCTAGAAACCACTTGCACCTATTCGAGCTATGCAATACAGATTACAGGATAATCGAGATAATATGGCACCCCCACTAGTCTCTATAGTCACAAAGAATGCTAAAGGGCTGAACTCTCCCACCAAACGCTCCGTAGCTCTGGCATGGTTTAAGAAGTTAAAAGCAGACATAGTTTTCGTGCAGGAGACCCACTTCCCTAGAGACTCCCATCCCCTATTCTCTGACAAAGAGTACCCAGTGGGATATTTTTCCCACAACGCCAGAAAAGCGGGAGGAGTTGGGATTTTATTTCACAGACATCTACCATTCCAACTACTAGAAGCCATATCTGACCCAGGGGGTAGATGGATAATAGTAACTGGCCTTTTATATAATAGACCACTGACGCTGACCAATATTTATGTCCCTAACACAAAACAGATCAAATTCTTGAAAACATTAAAACGCTACATATTGACTCATCAGAAAGGGCCTCTAGTCCTAGCAGGGGACTTTAACTTGGCACTTGACCCCATTTTAGACTGCTCGACGGGGCGTAGCAGTGTTTCCTCTAAAACACTGGTTGATACAGTGTCTCTCATTCAAAGCCTGACATTATTAGATATGTGGAGACTGAAACACCCCTCCCAGCATACTTACACTTTCTACTCAAACCCGCATAAAAGCTATTCTCAAATAGATTATGTCTTAACAGATCAATTAATATATAATCATATTAAGAACACAGAAATCACCCCAACTAGTTGGTCAGATCATGCAATGGTATCTATAAACCTTGAATGGTCAGATGTCCCTCTGACCCCCTTCGTTTGGAAATTAGACGAAGCATTGTTAAAAAACAAAATACTCTCCAAGCAATTAGCTGATACTATCGAGGAGTACTTTAGGATTAATAACACAGCAGACATTTCTCCTCACTCACTTTGGGAAGCACATAAATCGGTCCTACATGGAGAACTCATCAAACATAAAGCCTTACGGGTGAAACACTTTAGAACACAATATACGACCATCCTACATTCCATACGCACTCTAGAGAAACAACATCAGGAAACCCCCGCCGACCTCCCCCTATCTAACCTACTGAGACAACATAGAAACAACCTAAATAGGCTACTTTACACAGAAGCCCAGACTAAGGCGCTATACCTTAAAAAAACATACCTAGCAAGGTCTAATAAAATCGGCCCCTCCCTAGCCAGAACACTCAAGGAACGCAAGCTAAACACTCATATCCATAGAATAGTGAATGGCGCGGGGAGCAGCCTGGTAAGCAGTCCCTCAATAGTTGAGGAGTTTAAAAACTTCTATGGCAGTCTCTATAACCTTCAGGCCCCCCAAGCAGCAGCAAACCCCTCAGCCACTGAACAATATATCTCTGACGCTTCTCTTCCTAGCATCCCTAAAGAATTAACTGAACACTTGGACAGCCCTATCACATCTCAAGAAGTAGAAGCAGCTATAAACTCTCTCCCCTTACACAAATGCCCAGGCCCGGACGGGTACTCAAATATATATTATAAACAATTTAAAAATTTGCTTATCCCCCATCTAACAACCCTATTCCAGTCCATAGACAACGGCTCAACATGGTCCGAGAGCTCCCTTGAGGCATATGTATCAGTTATCCCTTAACCAGACAAAGACCCTACTCAAGTAGGCAACTATAGACCAATATCTTTGCTTAATACAGATATAAAGCTGTACTCAAAAATCTTAGCAACCAGAATGAATACAATTCTGCCCCAGGTTATTCATACCAATCAATCCGGGTTTATACCAAAAAGGGAGGCACGGGATAACACCACAAGGGTCTTGCACCTGATTGAACAGTCCGGCCGGTCAAAAACGCCTTCTATTCTGATCTCAACTGATGCTGAAAAAGCATTTGACTGTCTGGACTGGGCTTTCTTGAAGCTCTGCCTGACTGCCATTGAAATTGGACCCATGATGCTCCAGAGGATCTTTAGCCTTTATTCTCAACCGATTGCTAGGGTCCGGGTGAACAATACGCTCTCCAACAGCTTTAGAATCCAAAACGACACGAGACAGGGGTGTCCCCTGTCTCCTCTGCTGTTCGCCATATCAATCGAGATCCTGGTGGCCCACATACGGAAAAACACACATATCACCGGCCTACAGCTAGGTCCTAACACGTATAAGCTTACCCTGTACGCTGACGACGTTCTCACATTACTTACATACCCACATAAGTCCCTGCCATACTTATTGACAGAATTCGAGAGATTTAGTAACCACTCTAACTTCTTGATTAATGCTAGGAAATCTGAAATCCTTAACATTAACCTACCAAAAGAAAGCTTCGAGAATCTTAAAACCCTATGCCCATACACTCTTCTCCAAGATAAAATCAAATATCTCGGAGTCTATCTGGCCCCCTCTATTAATAAGTTATTTAAATATAATTACACACCGCTCCTATACAAACTTAGGAAAGATTTTGACTCTTGGCAGGAGAAACCCCTGTCTTGGTGGGGAAGGATCCAGGCAGTTAAAATGACCACCCTACCTCAAATCCTATATCTCCTCCAAGCCGCACCAATACAACTGCCACTGACTTACCTGACAAAACTACAATCTATGATAAACTCATTCATATGGGGAAAAGTAAAACCTCATATCAGTAAAAGGATCTTGACGAAACTCTTGGGAAGGGGGGGTATGGGAGTTCCATTAATATCTCAATACTACAAGGCTGTAGTACTTCAAAAAGTCCTAGAGTGGCATGAAAAGACCAAGGGTCTCACAACATTCATCTCACCTATGATACCAATCCCGATAAATGCGGAATTTCATAAGGGACTCATCCCGAACAAATCGTATTCTCCAGACACAAGCCCAACGATACCGTTTACTTGCCTGACAGAGGGAGGGAAATTGAAACCGAGACCACAACTTACAGACCTGGCTGGTGGAGCCTTCTCCCGATGGCTAAAATATGCTCAGCTAACACACCTACTAAGTTCCTCACCTCATAGACAGGACCTATTGAGGGAATTGACGAAATTTGAAAAACTCTGCCTTGGGGGAGTAACACCTAGAGGGTCACTGTCCATAACAAAAAGACTGTTAGACGACACCCTTACACTACCTACACCCTCATATGAATCCTACTGGCAAACTGACTTGGGGATTTCCATACCTAAAGAACAATGGGATAACATATGTTATAACTCTGCCAAGTCCTCCTCCTCCACTAGGTTACTGGAGCTTAATCATAAAATTCTGTATAGATAGTACCTTACCCCTGACAGGCTTAAACGTATATATCCCAAATCTAATGCTTCATGCTGGAGAAGTTGTGGGTCTCCTGGCACAATGGCCCACATCTGGTGGCACTGCCCGAAATTACTCCCATTCTGGGAAGACATTACTTACAGTTTGAAAACTATCATGGGAGAACAATTCAAATTACCCCCAACCACAGCCCTTTTAAACTACAAACCAAAGAAAATATGCAAAATCAAATGGAAACTTCTGCAATACTGCTTGAATGGTACCAAATTACTTATTGCACGCAAGTGGAAATCTGCCCAGATTCCAACTCGGCAGGAATGGCTGCGCAATACCTCAGAGTTACTTTTCCTTCCTCTTACTCTTACCTGAATAGGCATACGTTTTGAACTGTTATGGTTTCTATGTTACTATTGACTGTGAGGAATACACTTTCTATGCAAATATACCAGTTGGAGATGTAAGTGTTGTACTGAACTGTGGAATGGCCATGCAACAGGCGGTACGTATCATTACTAACTTACACAAACTACTTCTATTCTATACCGTGCCTGATCATCACATTTGATTTTATGGGAGACATTCCAGACATTAGTTTTAACAAGAGTCTCCTTGTAATGGACACTTCTCCTCTGACCTATTGCCTAGTACTGTTAAATCATAAGAGATGTTTGAATACCTGTATGTACGGGGCCATAGTTGTTTACTATTCTAACTGTGTATTCTTTTCTTCTACAATAAAAATTGTTTTTTAAAAAAAAAAAAGTAAAATAGAAACTTTATTAAAATTGTATACCCTTTCTAAATCAAACAATATTATTGCTCCACATTTGGTCTGGAGACATGCTTGGCCAGTCCATAACCTTTACCCTCAGCTTCTTTAGCAAGACAGTAGTCATCTTGGAGGTGTGTTTGGGGTTGTTATCATGTTGGAATACTGCCCTGCGGCCCAGTCTCCGAAAGGAGGTGATCATGATCGGCTTCAGTATGTCACAGTACATGTTGGCATTCATGGTTCCCTCAATGAACTGTACCTCCCCAGTGCCGGCAGCACTCATGCAGGCCCAGACCATGACACTCCCACCACCATGCTTGACTGTAGGCAAGACACACTTGTCTTTGTACTCCTCACCTGGTTGCCGCTACACACGCTTGACACCATCTGAACCAAATAAGTTTGTCTTGATCTCATCGGACCATAGGACATGGGCCCAGTAATCCATATCCTTAGTCTGCTTGTCTTCAGCAAACTGTTTGTGGGCTTTCTAGTGAATCATCTTTAGAAGAGGCTTCCTTCTGGGATGACAGCCATGAAGACCAATTTGATGCAGTGTGTGGTGTATAGTCTAAGCACTGACAGGCTGTCCCCCCACCCCTTCAACCTCTGCAGCAATGCTGGCAGCACTCATATGTCTATTTCTCAAAGACAACCTCTAGATATTAGGCTGAGCACGTGCACTAAACTTCTTTGGTTGACCATGGCGAGGCCTGTTCTGAGTGGAACCTGTCCTGTGAAACCGCTGTATGGTCTTAAAAAAGTCAATAACTGTGTGAGCACCTGAATTAAACTGTCCAATCTTGGGGGAGTTTTGAATATATACAGTCCCGGTATCAAGATAGCAAAATAAACCAGGGATTTCCCCTGTTCCACTCACCCCAGCTGATGGGTTAGATCCCGGATCTCTGCCGTTACAGCTGTTTTCCGGAAATGGCCCGTCCACAGGGAGCACACTGAGGATTCAAAGTACACCTTGAGGCTTGGGACAATCACATTCAGAGCCCCTCTGTCTGCCTCTGACTCATCTCACACTCCCCTCCTGGGTCCACTCCATCGCGGTAGCTTGGCGTCTGACGTCACCCGGAAACCCCGCCTCCGGCTGTTGAATCACTCTATGCCAATGTCTTTCCTGGCTTGGTCCGGCGGGTGCTGATTGCCGTTGTAGCAAGCTGCAAGAAACCACTGTGCAAACTCCGTTTCCAAATGTAACAAAGGGTAAAGTGATTGAGATGCACCAGGGTTGCTTGACTTAAAATCGCTTTATTTAGAGTCCAAATAACTTTAAAATAGAAGCAAAAGTTACAACATAAGTGACATAGTGGTGTGTAAAGAATACACTTAAAGTACTAGCTGCTGACGCGTTTCAGCCCATCTGGCCGTAATCGTAGCATAAAGTTCATAATCCCAACACCCTCTAAATACACTTGTGCATAGTTGTGATTGGATAAAAGAATTATCCTGGGCGTATGCTCTCTAAACACACCTTCTCATTCAACCACTGTCTCAGAAATTATACATATTAAAGGCAAAAAACTTTTTTTGCGAATGATACTTCATAATCAATTAATATACAAATGCAAAAATGGATGACTCTTTCATAGGTTATTAACACTTTCAAAGTAAGAGCTAATCATCTTTATTTCACCATATCTAATTGATTAAACGATCATGGCTAAACTTGCTCTAGTGAATAAACTTTGACCCAGACAATTATAGAGTCTAAGTGTTATATTCATTACCATGAGAAAGAGATCGAATCCCTATACTAGAATACTTAAGAAAAAATTAAAAAAGAAACATTTGACATCATACTAAGATTGTTTATCTTGTATTTAAAAGAATTATTGCTCTACATAAAGATGGCCTAGGGTATAAGAAAATTGCCAAGACCCTGAAACTGAGCTGCAGCACGGTGGGCAAGAACATACAGCGACAAAGGGTAAAGTGATTGAGATGCACCAGGGTTGCTTGCTAAAGTTCATAATCCCAACAGCCTCTAAATACACCTGTGCATAGTTGTGATTGAATAAAAGAATTATCCTGGGCGTATGCTCTCTAAACACACATTCTCATTCAACCACTGTCTCAGAAATTATACATATTAAAGACAAAAAACTTTTTTGTGAATGATACTTCATAATCAATTAATATACAAATGCAAAAACGGATGACTTTTCATAGGTTATTAACACTTTCAAAGTAAGAGCTAATCATCTTTATTTCACCATATCTAATTGATTAAATGATCATGGCTATACTTGCTCTAGTGAATAAACTTTTACCCAGACAATTATAAAGTCTAAGTGTTATATTCATTACCATAAGAAAGAGATATCGAATCCATATATTAGAATACTTAAGAAAAAAATAAAAAGGAAACATTTGACATCATACTAAGATTGTTTATCTTGTATTTAAATATTCAGTAATTGATGTCAACTGATCCTTTTACATGATTAGGATCTTAAATACCACAATTAAATATTTTGAAACAATGGCATTGCATAACACATGGCCAGAGAGTTGCCCCTGGATACACAGATTCATATATTCATCATTCCCAAAAATTAATAATGTCAAATTCAGACTTTAACCCTGAGGGGACCCTTGTTTTTAATCTGTGTATCCAGAAGGCCTCTCTCTTTGCTAATAGTTTATCTCTGTCTCCTCCTCTGCTTTTACATTTCACCTGCTCAATAATTGTCCACCTGAGTGCATCTGCGCTCTTATTGTGCTTCATTTTAAAATGTTGTACCAGGGGAGTTGTCAATTTACCTGCCTTAATGTTGATTATGTGTTCACGAATTCTGTCTCATGTTTCCCTAGAGGTGAGTCCTGTGTACTGAACACCACATTGTTCACAGGTTAACAAATAGACCACATAAGTGGCTCTACAATTAAGGCATGAAAAATGTTTGAACTGTTCCCCTGTTACTGCACTAGAAAAACCTTCTCCTTGATGAAGGTGCCCACAGGCTATACACGAAGTATAGCTGCATTTGAAAACTCCTCTAAATCTTAACCATGATGAGTTAACAGATTTAGTGGAGCTCAACTGTGTCGGAGCCACTGTATTGCCTAGTGTCTTTCCCTTTCTAAAGGCATATCTGCAACCTTTGGTAGCTATGTCTCTCAAATCGTCATCTGCTGATAACATGCAAAAATACTTTCGTATGATGTTACAGACCTGATGGTACTGATTGCTGTACTTGGTAATAAAAGAAACACCTTCAAATTTAACCTGCTTTTTAGATTTATTCAATTTCAAAAATTGTGTCCTGTCTCTTTTGGCTATATCCATTCTTACAATAGAAACTTCCTTTCTTGTGTAGCCCCTTTTACATAAACGATCCTCCAGATCTAAGGCTTGTTTGTCATATTCACATTGTGTAGTGCAGTTTCGTTTTAAACGTATGAACTACCCCTTCATTACAGATCGAAAAACCCTATTTGGGTGATTGCTTTTCGTGTGGAGGAGTGTATTTCCAGAAAAGGGTTTTCTATACACCTTTGTAAGAACGTTTCCCTCCATACTCATCAATGTCACATCTAAAAAATTAAGTTGTGTGTTACCCAACTCATGGGTCAATTTAATCCCTGCTGGGTTATCATTGAGGTTGACCAAAAAGTCTTTGGCCTCTGCTTCGTCTCCCTCCCATATGATCAGAAGATCATCTATGTATCTTCTATAGTATTTAATCTTTGTCTGCCAGAGTCCACCACATCCATAGATGTGGGACAGCTCCCACCAACCCATAAACAGGTTGGCATAGGAGGGGGAACATTTTGCCCCATGGCTGTCCCACATCTCTGGAGGTAATGGACTCCCTCAAACATGAAAAAACTATGAGTTAATAAAAACTCTGTTACTCTTAGAATGTAACGACAAAAATGTGAATCATACTTTGTCATCCTTTTCAGGAAGAAAGAAATTGCCTCAAGACCTTTGTCATGAGGTATGGACGAGTATAATGAGGCAACGTCTATGGCCAGCCATCCAAAGTTCTCTTGCCATGAAAAAGATTCAAGTTCTATCAAGAGCTGTTTTGTGTCTCTTAAATAACTTGACAATTTTAATACTATTGATTGCAAAATGGAGTCCAACCATTGTGACATTGGCTCAAGAATAGAGCCAATGCCACTAATGATGGGACGGCCCTTCACATCAGTCAAGGACTTGTGCACCTTCGGTAAAAAAATTGAAAATAGGCATCATTGGAGAATCTACAATTAGGAACTCACTGGTTCGATTATCTAGAAAACCAGCTTCCTTTCCATCATTTATCAGATGTGTAAGTTCATGCATAAATCTGGTCGTAGGATCACAAGCTAAGCTTTGATACTGGGATGGGTCTGATAGTTTCCGTAGTGCTTCTTGGACAAAAAAAGCTTCTGTTCATGACAACCACAGACCCACCCTTATCAGCTGATCTTATGACCAAGTTTATGTCCTCTTTAAGTTTCTTAAGAGCTAAAGTTTCTTCTTTGCTTAGGTTCTGATGTGTCTTTTGTCTTTCAACATAAGTTAATTAGTTAGATCATTCTCTACTCTTTTTTGAAACTGTTCGAGAACATTTCCCCTCATATGTATAGGATAAGACTTGGAGGCACTGGAAAAGGAAGGACCACAGGATACTAAACTAGTATCCAATTGAGATTCAATATTTAAATTATCATAGCACAAACTTTCCAGTGCTTCCAAATTGCATGCCTCTTGAAATGTGAATATTTCATTGCCATTGTGCATGTTCTTATTTTCAGTATTCTCATAGTTCATCTTATTCCCACTACACTTTGCAAAATATTTCTTAATTGTTAAATTCCTGATCAGTCTGTTAACGTCCACTAGGGTTTGGAACAGATTAAAGCTATCTGCTGGCACGAAGCTTAGGCCATAGTTCAAAACTTTTGTTTCAATAACACTAAGTGGACGTGAAGACAGATTAATCACTGAATTCAATAATATTTCGTTTTCGATCTGCCCCTCCTGGGGGGTTGTGGAGGGACTTCCTTTAAAATCCCTTTTCCTCTTACATCGCCTCCCCAATTTCTACGGGTCGTTTTGAAAAACTCTGCGCTATGTCTGATCTGTCTTGTTCCCTCTGGGTCTCAGGTCTTGTCTAATCTACCTGATCTAACTGGCATTTAGAGACACCAATCACAACATTAGTTTTAACATCTGAATTTGGGGTGCAATCTGTACTCAATGTCACAGCCTCTATAGGTTTAGATTCTTCCTCCTCACCTTTGGATTTATAAACTGATTTCCTATGTTTTTTACCTGACTTTTTTTCTTTTGGGAACCTCTTTTGATCATTCTCCCTTCTATAATTTGTTTTTTGCTTTCTATTCCAAATATAGATTTTATTATTTTCATAGTCTTCTGGGGATTGTTCCACCTCAGGTGAGGAGGAAGAATCTACACCAAGAGGGGATGCGACATTGAGTACAGATTGTACCCCAAATTCAGTTTGGGGTACAATCTGAAATTCCGGAAAAGGGATTTTAAAGGAAGTCCCTCCACAACCCCCCAGGAGAGGCAGATCGAAAACGAAATATTATTGAATTCAGTGATTAATCTGTCTTCACGTCCACTTAGTGTTATTGAAACAAAAGTTTTGAACTATGGCCTAAGCTTCGTGCCAGCAGATAGCTTTAATCTGTTCCAAACCCTAGTGGACGTTAACAGACTGATCAGGAATTTAACAATTAAGAAATATTTTGCAAAGTGTAGTGGGAATGAGATGAACTATGAGAATACTGAAAATAAGAAAATGCACAATGGCAATGAAATATTCACATTTCAAGAGGCATGCGATTTGGAAGCACTGGAAAGTTTGTACTATGATAATTTAAATATTGAATCTCAATTGGATACTAGTTTAGTATCTTGTGGTCCTTCCTTTTTCAGTGCCTCCAAGTTTTATCCTATACATATGAGGGGAAATGTTTTTGAACAGTTTCAAAAAAGAGTAGAGAATGATCTAACTAATTTAGCTTATGTTGAAAGACAAAAGACACATCAGAACCTAAGCAAAGAAGAAACTTTAGCTCTTAAGAAACTTAAAGAGGACATAAACTTGGTCATAAGATCAGCTGATAAGGGTGGGTCTGTGGTTGTCATGAACAGAAGCTTTTTTGTCCAAGAAGCACTAGGGCAACTATCAGACCCATCCCAGTATCAAAGCTTACCTTGTGATCCTACGACCAGATTTATGCATGAACTTACATATCTGATAGATGATGGAATGGAAGCTGGTTTTCTAGATAATCGAACCAGTGAGTTCCTAATTGTAGATTCTCCAGTGATGCCTATTTTCAATTTTTTTACCGAAGGTGCACAAGTCCTTGACTGATGTGAAGGGCCGTCCCATCATTAGTGGCATTGGCTCTATTCTTGAGCCAATGTCACAATGGTTGGACTCCATTTTGCAATCAATGGTATTAAAATTGTCAAGTTACTTAAGAGACACAAAACAGCTCTTGATAGAACTTGAATCTTTTTCATGGCAAGAGAACTTTGGATGGCTGGCCATAGACGTTGCCTCATTATACTCGTCCATACCTCATGACAAAGGTCTTGAGGCAATTTCTTTCTTCCTGAAAAGGATGACAAAGTATGATTCACATTTTTGCCGTTACATTCTAAGAGTAACAGAGTTTTTATTAACTCATAATTTTTTCATGTTTGAGGGAGTCCATTACCTCCAGAGATGTGGGACAGCCATGGGGGCAAAATGTTCCCCCTCCTATGCCAACCTGTTTATGGGTTGGTGGGAGCTGTCCCACATCTATGGATGTGGTGGACTCTGGCAGACAAAGATTAAATACTATAGAAGATACATAGATGATCTTCTGATCATATGGGAGGGAGACGAAGCAGAGGCCAAAGACTTTTTGGTCAACCTCAATGATAATCCAACAGGAATTAAATTGACCCATGAGTTGGGTAACACACAACTTAATTTTTTAGATGTGACATTGATGAGTATGGAGGGAAACGTTCTTACAAAGGTGTATAGAAAACCCATTTCTGGAAATACACTCCTCCACGCGAAAAGCAATCACCCAAAGAGGGTTTTTCTATCTGTAATGAAGGGGCAGTTCATACGTTTAAAATGAAACTGCACTACACAATGTGAATATGACAAACAAGCCTTAGATCTGGAGGATCGTTTATGTAAAAGGGGCTACACAAGAAAGGAAGTTTCTATTGTAAGAATGGATATAGCCAAAAGAGACAGGTCACAATTTTTGAAATTGAATAAATCTAAAATGCAGGTTAAATTTGAAGATGTTTCTTTTACTAACAAGTGCAGCAATCAGTACCACCAGGTCTGTAACATCATACGAAAGCATTTTCGCATGTTATCAGCAGATGATGATTTGAGAGACATAGTTACCAAAGGTTGCAGATATGCCTTTAGAAAGGGCAAGACACTAGGCAATACAGTGGCTCCGACACAGTTGAGCTCCACTAAATCTGTTAACTCATCATGGTTAAGATTTAGAGGAGTTTTCAAATGCAGGTATACTTCGTGTATAGCCTGTGGGCACCTTCAGCAAGGAGAAGGTTTTTCTAGTGCAGTAACAGGGGAACAGTTCAAACATTTTTCATGCCTTAATTGTAGAGCCACTTATGTGGTCTATTTGTTAACCTGTGAACAATGTGGTGTTCAGTACACAGGACTCACCTCTAGGGAAACATGAGACAGAATTCGTGAACACATAATCAACATTAAGGCAGGTAAATTGACAACTCCCCTGGTACAACATTTTAAAATGAAGCACAATAAGAGCGCAGATGCACTCAGGTGGACAATTATTGAGCAGGTGAAATGTAAAAGCAGAGGAGGAGACAGAGATAAACTATTAGCAAAGAGAGAGGCCTTCTGGATACACAGATTAAAAACAAGGGTCCCCTCAGGGTTAAAGTCTGAATTTGACATTATTAATTTTTGGGAATGATGAATATATGAATCTGTGTATCCAGGGGCAACTCTCTGGCCATGTGTTATGCAATGCCATTGTTTCAAAATATTTAATTGTGGTATTTAAGATCCAAATCATGTAAAAGAAGATCCAAATCATGTAAAAGGATCAGTTGACATCAATTACTGAATATTTAAATACAAGATAAACAATCTTAGTATGATGTCAAATGTTTCCTTTTTATTTTTTTCTTAAGTATTCTAATATATGGATTCGATATCTCTTTCTTATGGTAAGGAATATAACACTTAGACTTTATAATTGTCTGGGTAAAAGTTTATTCACTAGAGCAAGTATAGCCATGATCATTTAATCAATTAGATATGGTGAAATAAAGATGATTAGCTCCTACTTTGAAAGTGTTAATAACCTATGAAAGAGTCATCCGTTTTTGCATTTGTATATTAATTGATTATGAAGTATCATTCACAAAAAAGTTTTTTGTTTTTAATATGTATAATTTCTGAGACAGTGGTTGAATGAGAATGTGTGTTTAGAGAGCATACGCCCAGGATAATTCTTTTATTCAATCACAACTATGCACAGGTGTATTTAGAGGCTGTTGGGATTATGAACTTTAGCAAGCAACCCTGGTGCATCTCAATCACTTTACCCTTTGTCGCTGTATGGTCTTGCCCACCGTGCTGCAGCTCAGTTTCAGGGTCTTGGCAATTTTCTTATACCCTAGGCCATCTTTATGTAGAGCAATAATTCTTTTTTTAAGCTATTCAGAGAGTTCTTTGCCATGAGGTGCCATGTTGAACTTCCAGTGACCATTACAAGAGAGTGTGAGAGCGATAACACTAAATTTAACACAACTGCTCCCCATTCACACCTGAGATCTTGTAACACTAACGAGTCACATGTCACCGGGGAGGGAAAATGGCTAATTGGGTCCAATTTGGGGTGTACTCACTTTTGTTGCCAACGGATTAGACATTAATGGCTGTGTGTTGAGTTATTTTGAGGGGACAGCAAATTTACATTGTTATACAGGCTGTACACTCACTACTTTACATTGTAGCAAAGTGTAATTTCTTCAGTGTTGTCACATGAAAAGATATAATAAAATATTTACATAAATGTGAGGGGTGTACTCACTTTTGTGGGATACTGTATATATATATATATATATATATATATATATATATATATATATATATATATATATATATATATATACACAAGTATGTGCAAAGATATATGTACAAATTCTAGCATTAATAATCATTTATAAAAAAATGAGATAAAAGCATATCATGACTTCTAGAAATACAAATACACATTAATTTATGTGAAAGTATAAAAAGATATTGTTTGTTGAGGTATAAATGTAGCTATTTCTTGGATATTAACAGATGAAAAATAAAAGATTAGTTTTAGAGAAATGTGCTTGTTCATGGACAGTAATAAAATGATATAAAGTTTTTTTTTTTTTAAATAAGGGCATCGTATGATCCGCGTCAGAGATGTCTGGCAATATCTGGCGAGCGTATTGACGTCGGCAAATGCACTGAGATTGACGCTTTGATAAATATCCCCCTAGGAGATTTTTTACAATATTGTCGTGCTTTGCTGAACCAGGATTCCTGCTTTCTTTATTTTAAGTGTCCACATGCATAATACATATTATTTCTGAGCATAAATTTTACGCCTAAAGCAATTGCTATGTATAAAAAAAAATACTTTGCTTATCGGTAATGTTTATGTAATGTTTATATTTAACTGTTCTGGGGTTAAAAGTTTATTGAATGCTGTTGGGCAATTGGAAGGGAAGTAGTGAATGACCAACTGAATAACTGAACTTCAAGGCTATCAAAATTGTCTGCTTATTAAGACATTATTCAACGTAATATACACTCCCGTTAAATCAATATGACGCATATCGATGCTCGCGGTCTTTGTTCCTAATATAGATGATCCGCATTTTTATTTTCCGAAATTGTAGCGTAATCTGTTGATCCGCATTCACATTTGATTCAATTCGAACCTCTACAAAATTTTGCAAATATTTAACTTTTAGGCTCGCGTTTTCTCCGACGCAGCATATCTATCGTTCAAACGGACATGTTTGAGGTCGCAAATGCCATAGGACTCAATGGTTTAGAAAATAATTGCTGTTTTTTTCATCGTAGACAGATAATGAACATACTGAATCATTTTAATTAGCGTGACTTTTTGGTCTGTGAAGGACTATTAGAATCATGAATTATAATTTAAAATGTTAATGTCCCTGTTATCGTTTGTAAGAAAATATTATCTTTTGTGATAAATCTATATATATATATATATATATATATATATATATATATATATATATATATTTATATATATATATCTATATCTATCAATCTATATTTATATCTCTCTCCATATATATATATATATATATATATATATATATATATATATATATATATATACACTATATATATATATATATATATATAAATATATGAAAAAAATCTCTATACTTTAAATGTCACTTCTAACACCCAAATAATTACTCAAATTGCATCAATCAATATGTTGCTTCCACCTGCATTTCCAGCTGGTGAACCGGTCATTATAAAAGGGAGTGTCTAACAACAGACACAGGTTTGTGTTTTCATTGTTATTACTATGCTGGATATGCTCAATATTTTTTTCTGTGCTATCCAACAAAGACACAGGAGAAGGAGATTGTTGGAGCTAGTTCAGCATCATGAACGGCGCAGGGGACCCAGGCTATTTTTACCCAGAATAGGCCTGCATGCCCTAAGTGACAGGTAGATTGTCCTTAGTTTCCATTTGAATAGAGTTTTAATTTAGAGGCTCTATCTTGAGATCAAAGACTCCCTTGAACCTATAACATATAGAACAAAGGCAATCCCTGGAATGTTAAAACTGCTGGCTGTCTCTATTTCCTGGCCACAAGATCATTTCAAGCAGTAACCAGTTTAGCTGTGGGGATGAGCCAGGCTACTTTTTCAAGGCATCTATCAGTCGTTCTAAATGCCTTGCACCAACGGCTACTGCATTATGTGCATTTTCCCAAAACACCAGAGGATTGGCATCGTGTGAAGGTCCAGTTCTACATGATTGCGAGGATGACAAACATCTTGGGTGCAATTGACTGTACCCATGTGTTAGTGTGGCCTCCAAAGGGAAGAGAAGATCCCTATCGTGATCGCAAGCATAATCACTTTTTAAATATACAAGTGATCTCTGATGCCAAATTGAGGATCATGAGCATCCGGTCAGGATTCCCAGGTGCAACCCATTATTCCTTTATCCTGAGGAATTTGACCATTTATGACATGTTTCCGGATCGACAAATGCCGGAGGGAATTATTCTATTTAATGTCTATTACAATTTTTCATATATGCATATTATAATATTATTTCTTTCAGATTGCTATAATATATTGTCTATTTCTTAAACACAGGAGATCCAGGCTATTCATGTCTCCCATGGCTTTTAACTCCTGTGCTGAACCTCACAACTCCTGCACAAGTGCGCTATAATGAGGCTCACACATTTACAAGATGTGTGAAAGAGCGCACATTTGGTGTTCTGAAGTGCAGATTTCATTGTTTAGTCATCTCCGGGGGAATACTTCAATACCCACCCAAAGAAAGTATCCCTTATATTTCTTATATGTTGCATGTTCCACAACATGGCCTTAAACATGCCAGATGATGACATATCTTTTTTGGAAGTAGGGTATGATGACAATGTTGTACCCTTAAAGGCAAATTGGTGCTAGAGGAGTACAAGCCCAATCCGATTATATCCATGCTCGATTTGACCAATGATCATGTAAATATATTGTACATATGTTCATTTATTTTATCATAAAAAAAAATTCCATTCATCCAAAAATGTTGATTTTGGGTGTCTTAATCCTCATTTCTTTTTTAAAAAATATGTATAAAAATAAATGTTCTTTATTTCACACATGACTCTTTTGTATTCTAATTTTTAAAATCAATACTCAATAGATTATAAATTATTTTCCATGTTCTCATCGGGCTCTCAGAATATGCAAGGTAATGATAGGAACAAATTATTTTAAAGGTACATGAAACACTAACATGTTCTTTCATGATTTAGTTAGAAGGGGATTATTTTTGAATTTTTTTATATTCTCAAATAATCCTCATTCTTTTTTACAATTTTTTGAATGAGCAGCAATGCACTACAGGTTTCACACCTGAGTGTGGGTGGGGTCCTTTAACCAATGGCAGATGGTCAGTCTACATGATTATGTTATAATCCAAATTCTTTTTTTTAATAACCACTTTAAAAAAATATATTAAACACATTTTCTTTAGTTTATTCTATGTGTAGATACATTGTTAAAATTTGTCTTAACATAATCAGGTTTAAGCATCCCACCCAAGCTTAGGTTTGCTCATGACAGTGTAATATAATTTGTAATATTAAGTCAGCGAGTCTAATTATATTATGGAGTGTAAAAGCAGGAATGATTATGCCCAAAAAGGACTGTAGTGTATTTTAAATTTTTGGAAGGTGTTCAAAACAAACTTTTTAGGTGTGTTAATATAGCTCTATAAATAAATAAATATATATATATATTTACACACAAATATACATGTACATATACATAATTGTCCATAACATTGGTTATTGCCTGCTCATGAACTTACATACATACAGCTTTGATCAATGGAGAACTAATCAAATTAAATAAATAAAGTAAATTATAAAATGTTTTACCTTACATGCTATTTTATAACCTCGAAAATAATTTTTATTTGATTTATGTCCCTTTAATATAGTTGTGTTGGTTATGCATAACAGGTAAATGTGTAATAATGGTATTTATATTTTTAAAGATAAAATACTCTGTTGGAGATTATCCCTTTCATAAACTAATCAAATTATATCTAGCCAATGCATAGTACTTGAAAACCATGCTTTATGTAAATAAAATAAAATAAACTAATCAACAAAATTTAAGCATTTCTTCATGCATAATACAAAATAAGGAAAAATATATATACACATACACTTTTTTTTTAATACAATAAAAAAACAAACAAACAAAAAAAATAATAATCTCTAGACCTCTTAGAGGCAGTTGGAGATTGTGGAGGTGATCTTTCCCTTCTTGAACATCTTAATTCAAGAAGGGTCCCCTGGATCAATAGAAATAGATTTTGATTTACATTTCCATTATCTTCATCAGCCCTCTCCCTTCGCTCCAACTCCCTCTCCTCTATGGCTACCCTGCGACAATCTATTGCTATCCTCTCCCTTTCCAAATCCATGGCCATCTCCACCTGACGCCCCTTGTTGCTGTATATATTCCACCAATTGCCTAATCAACTCCTGTTGATTATCGCTATACTGCCTCCCCAGATATGTCTAACATCAATTGTTAGCTCCTCCGACAGTTGATGACACCGTTCTGTACCTAAAGTAAATGTGAAATAAATATATTATAATCGCAATTAATCTAAAGTTAAAGCTTAAATGGATTTTATAGTGAATACATGAAAGTTGCATGATTCTGAGAGGTATTGTGATTTTAATACACCTTTAAATACAATAATATTTAGAATATTGATTTGTTCTCTTGGTATGTCCTTTTGAATTATAAATGCGCATTTATCCAGCACTAGTGTAAGATAATTTACGGTTGTTGCCTGCACATATTTGTCTGTTGTGATTTTCATCAATATAAGTGAACAGCCATCTGCCAGGATTGCACTCCTTTTCATTCATCAAAGTATAATAATATATTGCAATTGACATTTAACACACACCTATCTTCTTATACAGTATATGAATATCCTTATTTTTTATTTTAATTGTCCCACCAAAAAATGTATAAATAAATTCTCTTGATATCCTTTTTTGAAAAACACAACAATGTTGTATTAAACTATTAAATTGATTGAAAAACACAGTTGCCTTGTGTGATACACTCACCCATGTGCATTATTAATTCTTTCAAAAATAACTATTAAATATTAATCAAACACATAATATAATTAATTTGGAATGTTTTTATAAATTGTCATCTACATTAGAAAAATGAAATAAAAAATGTGTATTACATTCACCTTTCAAAGATATTATATCCAAAATAGAAAAGCATATGGATGTATTTGATGTTGTTATAGAAAAAAAATGGTAAGATACATGTATTAGCAACAATGCTTTTAATCCAAAGTAATCCAGTTTAAAAAAAAAAGTGTATTTAAATAAGCACTGTGCACCATTTTAAACACAGCACTCGTTGTCTGAGCCTGAGGTGCTTGTATCATCTTCTAATGAATTAAGTTGTTATTTGTTCACATGATACAATTACTTCTTCTGTACTGAACAGATGCAGTTTTTAATATGCTGTGGCAATAATCATCTTTAGCTATGCTTCACATGCATGTTTTTTGATAATAGCAAACAGTCAAACAGGTCACTTTGACTTAATGGGACATGAAACCCAAAAATGTTCTTTCATAATTCAGATAGAAAATACAATTTTAAACAACTTTCTTATTTACTTCTATTATCTAATCAGATTTATTCTCTTGGTATCATTTGTTGAAGGAGCAGCAATGCAATTATGGTTTCTAAATGAACACATGGGTGAGACAATCACAATCAGTATACAGGTAGCCCTCAGTTTACGCCGGGGTTAGGTTCCAGAAGGAATGGTTGTAAATCGAAACCGTTGTAAATTGAAACCCAGTTTATAATGTAAGTCAATGGGAAGTGAGGGAGATAGGTTCCAGGCCCCTCTCAAAATTGTCATAAGTAAC
The DNA here is from genome assembly GCF_027579735.1 of Bombina bombina. Taxonomy (NCBI): domain Eukaryota; kingdom Metazoa; phylum Chordata; class Amphibia; order Anura; family Bombinatoridae; genus Bombina; species Bombina bombina. The sequence continues at coordinate 1,097,769,735 of NC_069502.1, read as the reverse complement.
ACCTAATACATTATTTTAAAAGCTTTGAAATGAAAGCTTTAATTGCTAAACAGCATTATAAACCTAATAAAATAATCACACAACACAGACTTCACTTGCATTTTTCTGCAAACAGTTCTTTCTATGCATTCCAATCTGGACTGAGTTATAGACAGGAAGATCTTGTTCCTTTGAAATCTGCTCGATAGCTCAGGTCTGGTTAAACTGATTAATTTTAGCTTGCTTGGCTTTGCTGCAACACAAGCAGACAGCTCCACCTACTGGCTATTTTAATAAATGAACTGCTTCTCAATGCTTTTCAATAGCAGTCACATGAATGGAAAAAAAGGTTGTTATTCTGAAACTGTGTAAATTGAACCGTTGTAAAACGAGGGCCACCTGTATATATATATATATATATATATATATATATATATATATATATATATATATATATAAATATACAGGGAGTGCAGAATTATTAGGCAAATTAGTATTTTGACCACATCATCCTCTTTATGCATGTTGTCTTACTCCAAGCTGTATAGGCTCGAAAGCCTACTACCAGTTAAGCATATTAGGTGATGTGCATCTCTGTAATGAGAAGGGGTGTGGTCTAATGACATCAACACCCTATATCAGGTGTGCATAATTATTAGGCAACTTCCTTTCCTTTGGCAAAATGGGTCAAAAGAAGGACTTGACAGGCTCAGAAAAGTCAAAAATAGTGAGATATCTTGCAGAGGGATGCAGCACTCTTAAAATTGCAAAGCTTCTGAAGCGTGATCATCGAACAATCAAGCGTTTCATTCAAAATAGTCAACAGGGTCGCAAGAAGCGTGTGGAAAAACCAAGGCACAAAATAACTGCCCATGAACTGAGAAAAGTCAAGCGTGCAGCTGCCAAGATGCCACTTGCCACCAGTTTGGCCATATTTCAGAGCTGCAACATCACTGGAGTGCCCAAAAGCACAAGGTGTGCAATACTCAGAGACATGGCCAAGGTAAGAAAGGCTGAAAGACGACCACCACTGAACAAGACACACAAGCTGAAACGTCAAGACTGGGCCAAGAAATATCTCAAGACTGATTTTTCTAAGGTTTTATGGACTGATGAAATGAGAGTGAGTCTTGATGGGTCAGATGGATGGGCCCGTGGCTGGATTGGTAAAGGGCAGAGAGCTCCAGTCCGACTCAGACGCCAGCAAGGTAGAGGTGGAGTACTGGCGTGGGCTGGTATCATCAAAGATGAGCTTGTGGGGCCTTTTCGGGTTGAGGATGGAGTCAAGCTTAACTCCCAGTCCTACTGCCAGTTTCTGGAAGACACCTTCTTCAAGCAGTGGTACAGGAAGAAGTCTGCATCCTTCAAGAAAAACATGATTTTCATGCAGGACAATGCTCCATCACACGCGTCCAAGTACTCCACAGCGTGGCTGGCAAGAAAGGGTATAAAAGAAGAAAATCTAATGACATGGCCTCCTTGTTCACCTGATCTGAACCCCATTGAGAACCTGTGGTCCATCATCAAATGTGAGATTTACAAGGAGGGAAAACAGTACACCTCTCTGAACAGTGTCTGGGAGGCTGTGGTTGCTGCTGCACGCAATGTTGATGGTGAACAGATCAAAACACTGACAGAATTCATGGATGGCAGGCTTTTGAGTGTCCTTGCAAAGAAAGGTGGCTATATTGGTCACTGATTTGTTTTTGTTTAGTTTTTGAATGTCAGAAATGTATATTTGTGAATGTTGAGATGTTATATTGGTTTCACTGGTAAAAATAAATAATTGAAATGGGTATATATATTTTTTTTTGTTAAGTTGCCTAATAATTATGCACAGAAATAATCACCTGCACACACAGATATCCCCCTAAAATAGCTATAACTAAAAACAAACTAAAAACTACTTCCAAAACTATTCAGCTTTGATATTAATGAGTTTTTTGGGTTCATTGAGAACATGGTTGTTGTTCAATAATAAAATGAATCCTCAAAAATACAACTTGCCTAATAATTCTGCGCTCCCTGTATATATATATATATATATATATATATATATATGCAGCCACCAATCAACAGCTAAAACCTGTGTTGTTCTCTGCTGCTCATGAACTTGCCTAGATAAACCTTTCAACAAAGGATAACAAGATAAGGAAGCAAATTAAATATTAGAAGTAAATTTGAAAGTTATTTGCTGTATTCTCTATCTGAATTTTTGTTTCATGTCCCTTAAAGTATTTGTGGTCATTAGATAAATCTTGCCAATATGTTTCTAGACATTGATGTAATTCATCAATGTGCATTAAAATGTTCAAGGTAATGTCCCTTTATTTGATTTTCCACACAGTTATATTTTCAAAACTTTCTATGTGCCCTAATACTGATTAACCCTTTACATTACATGCTGCAGCACAAGATTAAGTATTTCACACGGGCTATTGTTTTCTAGACATGTGCATGGCGAAAAAATTTGGTTTGGTTCGGATCGATTCTGATTTTTTGAATTTCGGTTCGGATCCATTCGAATTCGGAAAAATTCGAATCAATTCGGTTCGGATTCGTTTCGGATTTATTCGGATTCAAATAAATTTGTCTGAATTCAGTTTGATTCAGTTCGGTTCGGAATTTTGGTAAGTATTCGGTGGGATGTGCTGTGTATTAGACTAGTATTATGTACTGTATATTAGGTGTAACCCATAGCAGAGTGATATAACCTAATATACTGTACAATACTAGTGTAATCCATGGCCAGCCGAATTTACCGAATAAATTCGAATAAATCCGAACTAATTCGGATTTATTCGGTAAATTCAGCACTATTTTAATTCGAAAATTTGAATCGATCCGAATACCGAATTTACCGAATTCGGCCGAATTTCCGAATCGATCCGAAACGAATCGCACATATCTATTGTTTTCTTGTTTTAGTAATCTCAAAAACCACTGTAATTTCTGATGTTTCATACCAAGTTATCTAAAAGCATGGAATAACCATAAAACCAATAAGTTTGAAAATAATAAACTATTTATGTTTGTACAATATTTGTTATACATAAAATATATGTTTTTAAATGTAGATGTTTAAAGAGTTTAAGCCACTATGCAATCACACAATCTTAAACCAAATAAAAAACATTAATTTACCAGTCTTGTTTAATACTGTGATTTCCAATAGACAGACTAATTAATGATTATGGCATTCAGTGTCTGTTTAAGGTAGCACATTTACAACATCCAGGTGTTGGCTTAATTTGATTACCTGAGGAGGATATTGAAGAGGTTGGAGCTGGCCCCATAGCCCTTCTGACCAACACTAAAATAAAAAGGGATATTAAATTAAAAGTGAATATTAAATATCAAATATAAATAAAATCTTGATTCAGATTTATATTAAACAACAGCTAACATTAACTGACATACCTGTTGTTTGTCCAACACCTGGCTCAGGTGTGCTGCACATAATATCTGGCAGTGTTTCCGCTGTGACTGGAGACTGTAACTACCAGTACTGGATCAACCACAGGTAATGCTTGTGTTGCAGCAGCAAAAGCAGCACTAGTAGATGCTGTAATACATTAATTAGTAAAAAAGAAAAATATATATTAATATGATATCTGAAACCTAATAATGAGCATTCACAAAATGTTTTCATAAAATGTGTGACAAGATTGACCCATAATATATAATTCTTACCTGCCAACTCGTCAGTGTTGTGTTCAAAATCTTCTAGGTCCTGCGTCAGATTGTCCCCCAACCTCTCCATAAGGATATTTTCATATGTCGACAATTCGGTATTATTTCAATATTGGTATTATTTCTAATATGTGAGGCTAACACCTCCATTGGTAATGCGAAAAGGAGCGGGGATAGGGGGCAACCCTGTCTGGTGCCGTTACAGATTTTGAACTTGTCTGATAGTGTACCATTGGTTCTAACCCGTGCTGATGGGTTTGAATAAAGGCTTAGGATTCTATGTATTGTTTTGTGACTGAAACCAAAGTTGTGGAGACAGTGGCTGAGGAAGGTCCAGTCCAGTCAGTTGAAGGCTTTCTCTGCATCTGTAGAAATTAATATTGCTGTTTCCCCGAATGGCTGGCGTGTTCAGTCAGATGTATGGTACTGATTGTGTTGTCCCGTGGCTCTCGGTTTGGCATAAAGCCTGTCTGGTCTTGTTATAATACCTAAATGTTTTATTTCACTAATGGTATAACCCCAGCTTCCTCCAAATTCTATTGTCTGTTATTTTTACTTATCTCACCCTGAATAAAACTTTCCCAATTGGCCTTATGACTGTTTGTAATCATATAATTACATAATTACTATGCATTCCAATCTGGACTGAGTTATAGACAGGAAGATCTTGTTCCTTTGAAATCTGCTCGATAGCTCAGGTCTGGTTAAACTGATTAATTTTAGCTTGCTTGGCTTTGCTGCAACACAAGCAGACAGCTCCACCTACTGGCTATTTTAATAAATGAACTGCTTCTCAATGCTTTTCAATAGCAGTCACATGAATGGAAAAAAAGGTTGTTATTCTGAAACTGTGTCAATTGAACCGTTGTAAAACGAGGGCCACCTGTATATATATATATATATATATATATATATATATATATATATATATATATATATATATACAGGGAGTGCAGAATTATTAGGCAAATTAGTATTTTGACCACATCATCCTCTTTATGCATGTTGTCTTACTCCAAGCTGTATAGGCTCGAAAGCCTACTACCAGTTAAGCATATTAGGTGATGTGCATCTCTGTAATGAGAAGGGGTGTGGTCTAATGACATCAACACCCTATATCAGGTGTGCATAATTATTAGGCAACTTCCTTTCCTTTGGCAAAATGGGTCAAAAGAAGGACTTGACAGGCTCAGAAAAGTCAAAAATAGTGAGATATCTTGCAGAGGGATGCAGCACTCTTAAAATTGCAAAGCTTCTGAAGCGTGATCATCGAACAATCAAGCGTTTCATTCAAAATAGTCAACAGGGTCGCAAGAAGCGTGTGGAAAAACCAAGGCACAAAATAACTGCCCATGAACTGAGAAAAGTCAAGCGTGCAGCTGCCAAGATGCCACTTGCCACCAGTTTGGCCATATTTCAGAGCTGCAACATCATTGGAGTGCCCAAAAGCACAAGGTGTGCAATACTCAGAGACATGGCCAAGGTAAGAAAGGCTGAAAGACGACCACCACTGAACAAGACACACAAGCTGAAACGTCAAGACTGGGCCAAGAAATATCTCAAGACTGATTTTTCTAAGGTTTTATGGACTGATGAAATGAGAGTGAGTCTTGATGGGCCAGATGGATGGGCCCGTGGCTGGATTGGTAAAGGGCAGAGAGCTCCAGTCCGACTCAGACGCCAGCAAGGTAGAGGTGGAGTACTGGCTTGGGCTGGTATCATCAAAGATGAGCTTGTGGGGCCTTTTCGGGTTGAGGATGGAGTCAAGCTTAACTCCCAGTCCTACTGCCAGTTTCTGGAAGACACCTTCTTCAAGCAGTGGTACAGGAAGAAGTCTGCATCCTTCAAGAAAAACATGATTTTCATGCAGGACAATGCTCCATCACACGCGTCCAAGTACTCCACAGCGTGGCTGGCAAGAAAGGGTATAAAAGAAGAAAATCTAATGACATGGCCTCCTTGTTCACCTGATCTGAACCCCATTGAGAACCTGTGGTCCATCATCAAATGTGAGATTTACAAGGAGGGAAAACAGTACACCTCTCTGAACAGTGTCTGGGAGGCTGTGGTTGCTGCTGCACGCAATGTTGATGGTGAACAGATCAAAACACTGACAGAATTCATGGATGGCAGGCTTTTGAGTGTCCTTGCAAAGAAAGGTGGCTATATTGGTCACTGATTTGTTTTTGTTTAGTTTTTGAATGTCAGAAATGTATATTTGTGAATGTTGAGATGTTATATTGGTTTCACTGGTAAAAATAAATAATTGAAATGGGTATATATTTTTTTTTTGTTAAGTTGCCTAATAATTATGCACAGAAATAATCACCTGCACACACAGATATCCCCCTAAAATAGCTATAACTAAAAACAAACTAAAAACTACTTCCAAAACTATTCAGCTTTGATATTAATGAGTTTTTTGGGTTCATTGAGAACATGGTTGTTGTTCAATAATAAAATGAATCCTCAAAAATACAACTTGCCTAATAATTCTGCGCTCCCTGTATATATATATATATATATATATATATATATATATATATATATATATGCAGCCACCAATCAACAGCTAAAACCTGTGTTGTTCTCTGCTGCTCATGAAACCTTTCAACAAAGGATAACAAGATAAGGAAGCAAATTAAATATTAGAAGTAAATTTGAAAGTTATTTGCTGTATTCTCTATCTGAATTTTGGTTTCATGTCCCTTAAAGTATTTGTGGTCATTAGATAAATCTTGCCAATATGTTTCTAGACATTGATGTAATTCATCAATGTGCATTAAAATGTTCAAGGTAATGTCCCTTTATTTGATTTTCCACACAGTTATATTTTCAAAACTTTCTATGTGCCCTAATACTGATTAACCCTTTACATTACATGCTGCAGCACAAGATTAAGTATTTCACACGGGCTATTGTTTTCTAGACATGTGCATGGCGAAAAAATTTGGTTTGGTTCGGATCGATTCAGATTTTTCGAATTTCGGTTCGGATCCATTCGAATTCGGAAAAATTCGAATCAATTCGGTTCGGATTCGTTTCGGATTTATTCGGATTCAAATAAATTTGTCTGAATTCAGTTTGATTCAGTTCGGTTCGGAATTTTGGTAAGTATTCGGTGGGATGTGCTGTGTATTAGACTAGTATACTGTATATTAGGTGTAACCCATAGCAGAGTGATATAACCTAATATACTGTACAATACTAGTGTAATCCATGGCCAGCCGAATTTACCGAATAAATTCGAATAAATCCGAACTAATTCAGATTTATTCGGTAAATTCAGCACTATTTTAATTCGAAAATTCGAATCGATCCGAATACCGAATTTACCGAATTCGGCCGAATTTCCGAATCGATCCGAAACGAATCGCACATATCTATTGTTTTCTTGTTTTAGTAATCTCAAAAACCACTGTAATTTCTGATGTTTCATACCAAGTTATCTAAAAGCATGGAATAACCATAAAACCAATAAGTTTGAAAATAATAAACTATTTATGTTTGTACAATATTTGTTATACATAAAATATATGTTTTTAAATGTAGATGTTTAAAGAGTTTAAGCCACTATGCAATCACACAATCTTAAACCAAATAAAAAACATTAATTTACCAGTCTTGTTTAATACTGTGATTTCCAATAGACAGACTAATTAATGATTATGGCATTCAGTGTCTGTTTAAGGTAGCACATTTACAACATCCAGGTGTTGGCTTAATTTGATTACCTGAGGAGGATATTGAAGAGGTTGGAGCTGGCCCCATAGCCCTTCTGACCAACACTAAAATAAAAAGGGATATTAAATTAAAAGTGAATATTAAATATCAAATATAAATAAAATCTTGATTCAGATTTATATTAAACAACAGCTAACATTAACTGACATACCTGTTGTTTGTCCAACACCTGGCTCAGGTGTGCTGCACATAATATCTGGCAGTGTTTCCACTGTGACTGGAGACTGTAGCTACCAGTACTGGATCAACCACAGGTAATGCTTGTGTTGCAGCAGCAAAAGCAGCACTAGTAGATGCTGTAATACATTAATTAGTAAAAAAGAAAAATATATATTAATATGATATCTGAAACCTAATAATGAGCATTCACAAAACCTGGCTCTCTCCTTCAGATACAGCTTCCTCTGCCGTACTATCACATAGGCGTCTCCACATCAGCCACACTCCTAGGTCTGATAATAGACAAGCAGGAGGTGTTGGTATTTTACTTTCCTCTCATTGCACCTTTCAACAAAAACAGCCCTTCTCTTGCCTCACATTTTCTTCATTCGAAACACTCATAATTAGTTTATTCTCTTCCCTCTCTATAGGTGTTACAGTCATATACCACCCCCTGGCTCCTCAACTCTATTTCTAGATCACAAACTTCACAGACTCACCTTTTTGCTCTTTCTGACCATCACCTCCTCACTTGTAACATCACTTCCCTCCCTAAAACTCTCCCTCCTTCTACCCCTCACACCAAACTTCACAAAAGAATCAAGTCATTAGATCAGCAACAGCTCACTAGCTCTCTTGAACCTCTCCTTTCTTTCATCCCCTCCTTTTCCTGCACTGATGAATCTATCTGTCATTACAACTCCACCCTTACACTGGTCCTTGACAATCTGGCCCCACCTACCATAGCTCGGAAATCATACACTCATCCTCAGCCCTGGCATACTCCTCTGACACGGTACCTATGCAAGACAATCCAATGTTGGGATAGCAGCACAAGCTGGGAAAATACTTTCTTAGTGCACGAACAGCTGAGTATCACTGCTATACTCTTTGATCCATATACATTCACAAAAAGCCTTCAGCACTATAATCTTTTGAATTCTTTATTGGAACACACAGCAACGTTTCGAGGAATTAACCTCTTAATCATGCTCATGATTAAGAGGTTAATTTCTCGAAACGTTGCTGTGTGTTCCAATAAAGAATTCAAAAGATTATAGTGCTGAAGGCTTTAAGTGAATGTATACTGTACCTATGCAGATGTTCCTGTACTGCTGAGCGACACTGGAGGAAATCAGTTCAGCTGAATTTCTTCACTATAAATTAATCTTGAATTCTTACTATTTTGCCCTTAATCTATATAAACAACATTACTTCTCTACTCTTATCTCTACTCTTTCTTCAAACCTAAAACGTCTGTTCTCCACATTCAATATTCTTCTCTGCCCACCCCCACCTCCCACTACAACTTCTCTCTCAGCTCAAGATTTTGCCAGCTACTTCAACAACAAAATCGACTCAATCAGAAATGAATTCAGCTTGCAACATACTACTGGTCTCCCACCCCCCATAAACTCACAATCATCCAAAACCCACATAGCCAACAATTTAGCTCTTTTGCCCCTGTTACAGAAGAAGAGGTTTCGGCCCTTATACTATCCTTTCACCTCACTACCTGTCCCCTCGACCCCATCCCCTCACAGCTACTCCCCTCCCTTTCTTCTACCCTTACCCCTATACTCACACACATCTTCAACCTCTCCCTCAGCACTGGTATATTTCCCTCATCTCTTAAACATGCACTGGTCATACCTATCCTCAAAAAACCTCCCCATCCCAATACCGCCCTATTTCCCTACTCCCTCTTGCCTCAAAGCTTCTTGAAAAGCTAGTCTATGCATGTCTATCCCATTTCCTTACATTAAACTCCCTCCTTGACCCACTGCAATCTGGATTTCACCCCCTACACTCCACAGAGACAGCAATTGTAAAGGTTACCAAAGACCTACTTACAGCAAAATTCAAAGGCCACTTCTCTCTACTTATCCTCCTTGATCTGTCTGCAGCCTTTGATACTGTCGACCACCCTCTGTTGCTCCAAACCCTCTATACCTGTGACACAGCTCTCTCTTGTGGTTCTTTTCCTATCTTTCTAACCACATCTTTAGTGTTGCCTTCTCTGGGGCATCCTCTGCCCCGTTACCTCTTTCTGTTGGGGTACCGCAAGGCTCTGTCCTCGGTCCCCTCCTCTTCTCAATCTACACATCCTCATTAGGTTCCTTAATAAAGTCCCACGGGTTTCTTTATCATTTGTATGCTGACAACACCCAAATCTACCTCTCTGCACCAGAACTATCTCCTTCCTTGCTAACTGTCACTAACTGTCTCTCTCATATCTCATCTTGGATGTCCTCTCACTATCTCAAGCTAAATCTCTCCAAACTGAGCTCCTTATTTCCCCCCTTCTTCCAAAATCTCAACTCCTCATTTCTCTATAACTGTTGATAACTCCATCATTACCCCAACCCCACATGCCCGATGTCTTAGGGTCACACTTGACTCAGATCTATATTTTACTCCTCACATTCAGTTCTTGGCTAAAGCCTGCCGCTTCCACCTTAAAAACATCTCTAAAATTAGACATTTCCTTACACAAGACACAACTAAGATTTTAATCCATTCTCTCATCCTTTCCCGCTTTGACTACTGCAACTCCATCCTCTCTGATATCTCCCTAGCTGCCGCCTAGCTCCTGTATAATACATAATGAATGCCTCTGCCAGGCTCATCTTCCTTACACGCTGCTCTTCATCTGCTGCACCTCTCTGCCAATCCCTTCACTGGCTTCCTCTTGCCTCCAGGATTAAACACAAAATTCTCACTCTGACACACAAAGCCCTCAACTAAACTGCTCCCCCATACATCTCAAATCTTGTCTCCAGATATTCTTCCTCCCGTCCCCTTCACTCCGCTCTTGATCTCCTACTCTCCTCCTCTCTTGTTACCTCCTCACATTCCCATTTACAAGATTTTTCCAGACTGGATCCCATCTTATGGAACTCTCTGCCTCGCTCCACAAGACTCTCCCCTAGTTTTGAAAGCTTCAAGCGCTCCCTTAAGACTATACTATTCAGGGATGCATACAACCTACACTAACCTTCCTATCACCACTGCTATCCCCTTAACCCCTTGAGTGCTAACGACGGCTCTGAGCCATCGCAGAGTTTCCCACTCTGGTGCTAACGACGCTCAGATTCGTCACTAGCACTCTCCCACCTTGAGGGAGATCTGGGGGCACCCACCCCTTCCTACCCCGGCGATCAGGCCTGCATAGTGACAGGCATCGCTGGGGCTTCATGTTTTGTGCAGTGACATTATGCGCAATGATGTTAAGACCCTAATCGCCTAACCTTTCCAACGGTGTGAGTCGGGGATCTAAAGAAAAAACAAAAAAGTTAAAAAAAATAATTCAAAAAAATTTAAATTAAAAAACTCCCTTAAATCACCTTAGCACCCAGGTGGGAAAGTTCTTAGCATTCAAAGAGTTAAACCCCATTGCAAGTAATCCTATGAGCCCAGCTGTTTGTAGTTCACATTCATAAGAGCTGACTACAACAGTGCAACTCTCGGCAGGGCCCTGTACCCACTTGACCCCTGTAAATGTTATTTTGTATACTACGTTCATAGCGCTGGGGAATCTGTTGGCACTCTACAAATACCTGATGATGATGATGGTCTGTAAGTACTAGGTGGGGAAGGATTGATTCTTGTAGCTAAAATTTTGGCAAAAATTTTGACGTCCGTGTTAAGTAGGGAGATGGGTCAGTAGTTTTCTACTTTGGAGGGGTCTTTATCAGGTTTAGGTATGACTGTGGTGTGTGCTTCTAGTGTTTGGTGGGACCAATTCTCATTGTCATCAATGAAGTGGAACATGGTAGTTAAGTGGGGTGCTAGCATGTCCCTATATTGTTTTTAGTATATGTTGGAAAACCCATCAGGGCCTGGGATTTTGTGAAGGAGGAGTGAATTGATGGCCACTTCGACCTCTCAGAGAGAAATTGGTTCCTCTAATGGTTTTGCTAGGTTGTCGGGTAAAGTGGGGAGATTCGCCTTCGCTATGTATAGGTCCGTTGCATGTGGGTCATTAGATGCCTGGGGAGCGGGGAGGTTGTACAGTTTACTGTAATAAATTGTTCTGCTATTTTATGGCTACTAAATAAAGAAATTCCCTCTGAAGTAATTAGTTGGTGAATATATGAGTTCATTTTTTTTTCTTTTAGTGTTCTATCTAAGGTAGTCCCAGATTTATTAGATTTGTGAATGTATATTGTTCTAAGATAGAGTGCTTTTTTTGGGCTTCCTTATATATTAAGTAGTTGAACTAATGTCTTACCTTTTAAAGTGATAGGAAGAGGGGGGGGTTGTGTGGGTCACTTTTATGTTGGGTCTCTATTTCTCGCAACGGTTTTAGCAAGTTCATATATGTTATTTGGTATTGCTTGGTTAGTGTAGGTTTCTGTTTCATAAGTTTGCCTCTAATAACCATTGTATGTGCTTCCCATAACGTATGGGGCGTGTGAGGTGTGTTATTAAACTCAAAGTATTCCTGTAAGGTTGTTGTGAGTTTTGTGGCAATGAGAGGGTTCTTTAATAATGATTCATCTAGGCGCCACACATGGGGTCTAAAAGGGGTGTCATTCCATTCCACAGTCATGGTTACCATTGCGTGGTCTGACCAGTTAATCGTTTCAATGTATGAATCTCTGATCCTGCTGTAACTAAATTGGTCTATAAATATATAATCTATACGAGAATAGCTTTTGTGGGGGTTGGAGAAAAATGTGAATTTTTTTTGTCCTGGGTGTTTAGCCCTCCAGGCATCTATTAAGGAGAGTCTGTGTAAATAGGAGCTCAGGTCAAGGAGTGATTTTTAGGTCAAGGAGTGATTTTTAGGTCAAGGAGTGATTTGATAGAGGTATTACCACTGCTGGTGGAGCAATCTAGAGTGGGTTCCAGTGCGATATAGAAGTCTCCAGCGAGAATTAAAGAAACTTTCTGAATTTGTGTGATTTTGTTATATAATTTATGAAAAAATTTGACCTGTTTTATGTTGTGGCAGAGTCTGCCTATCAAGATGATCCACCTACCCCCAGGGTCTGATTCCACATTATCTAGGATGGAGGGTAGGGATTTATGTAAAAGAATTCCCACTCCATTGCGGGGTATTTTCCATTCAAAGTGAAATGTCCTGTTGGGTAATTTCTATTGGTAAATGTGGGAGGGTTGTCTTTTGGGAAGTGTGTTTCCTTTACAAACACTATGTCAATCTTTGATCTTTTAAAACTAGCCAAGGCTACTGATCTTTTAGTAGGGGAATTCAGACCTTTACTTTTAACTCCTAATACCAGTGGTAAACACGACAAGTGCAAGCCCCTGTCATAAACCCATAATAGTTTGTGAGCGCCACCTGTAATCTGGCCCTATATAAGTCTATTTTCTACTGAATAATATATTCATCTTCATAATTGTTATTTGTGTCTTAAATCATCATCAATGATTCTAAACTTGACCATCATTTCTGTTGCAGCCAAATCCCTTGAAAGTGATGCAGCATAGTTGTAATAAGCTGACTAGAAAATATCACCTGAACATCTCTATGTAAAAAATGAAGATATTTTACCTCAAATTTTCCTGAGTAGCCATATCCTATTGTAAGGAGGCTTTAAGCATCCAATCAGGATGCTAGTCCTGGGACTTGCAAGAGAGCATGCATCTGGCATGTGCAGGCACAGTCATACTGACAGTAGCTGAAGAATAACAGTTCACAGAGCAGTTTTGTGAGCTGAAGAAAGTTTGAGGTAAAATAAATTCATTTTTTACATAGTGATGTTTATGTGATATTTTCTTATCTGCTTTTTACAATTATGAGGCATCACTTTCAAGTGGTTTAACACATGAGTCCCTTTAATATTTTGTAGCCTTTTATCTTCAACTCTACAAAAATAATTTTGGGCACCTAAAAAAGTTTTAAGCTGTGTGTCAGATTTCAAGAAATTGATATGGTATATTTAGTCATTTGAGACCTGAAGTAAAGCATTTTCTCTTGCTAGGTAGCATAACAAAATACATTAAATATATATCTACACTTAATTCTTATGAAACAAAGGTTTAATAATAAATAGAAGGCTTTGTGGCAGATTTGAAGGGATATAGTGGTGCTCTGACAAAATGCAGAAAGACATTTGGCAGAAGGACATTTGGCAGACGGACATTTGGCCGACGGACATTTGGCTGACAGACAGAAAGCTAAAGAATGTTCCGATTTCGGCCGAGGGCAGATACGTTCCAGAGTGCTCTGTTCTAATCAGAGCCTCGGGCGCCGCAACTGCCTCTGGGAACCTTACCATGGGTCCCAGGCCGCACGTTTTGTAATTCTCTGTCTGGGAAACTATCTATCTATCAAATCTATCTATTTATCTATCAAATCTATCTATCTATCTATCGTATCTATCAAATGTATCTATTGCATCTATTGATCTATCTATCTAATCTATGTATCTATCTATCAAATCTATCTATCTCGTGGCCGGACTGTTATGTGACAGCCACTTGTGTTTCGGCCAAATGTCCGTCGACCAAATGTCCGTCGGCCAAATGTCCATCGGCCAAGTGTCCGTCGGCTAAAAGTCCGGCCACGGATATAGTATATGTCAAGGTGCGGGACTGGGAAGGGTTCAAATGTGTATGTATATGTGTATGTACTGTATGTATATGTGTATGTACTGTATGTATTTGTGTATGTTCTGTATGTATATGTGTATGTACTGTATGTATTTGTGTATGTACTGTATGTATATGTGTATGTACTGTATGTATTTGTGTATGTACTGTATGTATATGTGTATGTACTGTATGTATTTGTGTATGTACTGTATGTATATGTGTATGTACTGTATGTATATGTGTATGTACTGTATGTATTTGTGTATGTACTGTATGTATATGTGTATGTACTGTATGTATTTGTGTATGTACTGTATGTATATGTGTATGTACTGTATGTATATGTGTATGTACTGTATGTATTTGTGTATGTACTGTATGTATATGTGTATGTACTGTATGTATTTGTGTATGTACTAAATGTATATGTGTATGTACTGTATGTATTTGTGTATGTACTGTATGTATTTGTGTATGTACTGTATGTATATGTGTATGTACTGTATGTATTTGTGTATGTACTGTATGTATATGTGTATGTACTGTATGTATTTGTGTATGTACTGTATGTATATGTGTATGTACTGTATGTATTTGTGTATGTACTGTATGCATATGTGTATGTACTGTATGTATATGTGTATGTACTGTATGCATTTGTGTATGTACTGTATGTATTTGTGTATGTACTGTATGTATTTGTGTATGTACTGTATGTATATGTGTATGTACTGTATGTATTTGTGTATGTACTGTATGTATATGTGTATGTACTGTATGTATTTGTGTATGTACTGTATGTATATGTGTATGTACTGTATGTATATGTGTATGTACTGTATGTATTTGTGTATGTACTGTATGTATATGTGTATGTACTGTATGTATTTGTGTATGTACTAAATGTATATGTGTATGTACTGTATGTATATGTGTATGTACTGTATGTATTTGTGTATGTACTGTATGTATATGTGTATGTACTGTATGTATATGTGTATGTACTGTATGTATTTGTGTATGTACTGTATGTATATGTGTATGTACTGTATGTATTTGTGTATGTACTGTATGTATATGTGTATGTACTGTATGCATTTGTGTATGTACTGTATGTATTTGTGTATGTACTGTATGTATATGTGTATGTACTGTATGTATTTGTGTATGTACTGTATGTATATGTGTATGTACTGTATGTATTTGTGTATGTACTGTATGTATATGTGTATGTACTGTATGTATTTGTGTATGTACTGTATGTATTTGTGTATGTACTTTATGTATATGTGTATGTACTGTATGTATTTGTGTATGTACTGTATGTATATGTGTATGTACTGTATGTATATGTGTATGTACTGTATGTATTTGTGTATGTACTGTATGTATATGTGTATGTACTGTATGTATATGTGTATGTACTGTATGTATTTGTGTATGTACTGTATGTATATGTGTATGTACTGTATGTATATGTGTATGTACTGTATGTATTTGTGTATGTACTGTATGTATATGTGTATGTACTGTATGTATTTGTGTATGTACTGTATGTATATGTGTATGTACTGTATGTATATGTGTATGTACTGTATGTATTTGTGTATGTACTGTATGTATATGTGTATGTACTGTATGTATTTGAGTATGTACTGTATGTATATGTGTATGTACTGTATGTATTTGTGTATGTACTGTATGTACTTGTGTATGTACTGTATGTATATGTGTATGTACTGTATGTATTTGTGTATGTACTGTATGTACTTGTGTATGTACTGTATGTATATGTGTATGTACTGTATGTATATGTGTATGTACTGTATGTATTTGTGTATGTACTGTATGTATTTTTGAAGTTGTTCATGCTTAAGTTTAATTAGAAAAATATTAGAAAAATATAGCACTGTAAATGAAGAACTCCACTACTTGAGCAGATGTTTTTGCATTTCATTAGCTTAGTGCTCGAGCAATATCCAACTAGGGGGTCAACTTATTAATATGTGAGCGGACATGGTACGATGTAGCGTATCATGTCCGCTGCACATCGATAAATGCTGACAGCATACGGTGTCAGCATTTATCATTGCACCAGCAGTTCTTGCGAACTGCTGGTGCAAACTCCCCCCCCCCCTGCAGAGGGGGTGTCAATCAACCCGATCGTATTTGATCGGGTTGATTTCTGTCCGCCGCCTCAGAGCAGGCGGACCATTTATGGAGCACGGGGCATCAAGCTCCGTATGGAGCTGGATAAATTGACCCCATGAAGTCTATTATGTGAGAGATTTAGTGCACCCATGCATGCTGATGTAAGGCGCACTAGACTTTGGCTCACGTGAGAACAATTTAATGTTGGACTTGTAATATGAGCTGAAAAATAGAAGCGCTATTAATCGCTCTCAAGCTATGTTACTGCACAACGCTAACATTTTCGTATAATCTTAATCATTAAAACAGAAAAAAATCTAGATTTAATGAAATGCCACAAGGCATAAAAACATCACTTAATGATTGTATTGATTTCAAAAGCATGTACTATGATACTGAATACCCAGTTAATTTATTTTTAACAGAAATATTTTGGTACAAGACTGTTGCAATGCTATATTTAGACAGGAGAGGGCAGTGCAGTTATTTTTTTAAAACAAGTATTTTGTCAAACGCAATGCTAAAAATTATTGCAAGAAGTGCTTTTTCATAGGTTTCAAAAATAAAGAATAAAATCAGGCAAAATAAATATATACATACATAAAATCAATTAAAAATACAAAGGCACTGAATGTTCATTAATTAACTAAAATGTTTATGTCTTTATGTGTTTATGAGGAGCATAATTATCTATCTATCTATCTATCTATCTATCTATCTATCTATCTATCATCTATCTATCATCTATCTATCTATCTATCTATCTATCTATCTATCTATCTATCATCTATCTATCATCTATCTATCATCTATCTATCTATCATCTATCTATCATCTATCTATCATCTATCTATCTATCTATCTATCTATCTATCATCTATCGCACTGGTTTTCAAACCTGTCTTCAGGTCTCCCCAACAGATTTTTAGGCTTACCTTGGGTGAGAGCAGGTAAAATAACCATGTTTACTAATCAGTTGATTATTTAACCTGTGCTCTAGTTCAGATATCCCCAAAATGTGGTCTGTTAGAGAGGCCCGAGGAGAGGTTTGAAATCCAGTGATCTGGACAGATGGATTTAAATAGAAATATGAATTCTGTAAATGCTATTCAAATATATCAGAAAACACTTCATCGCACATCCCCATGATTTTAGGTGTCTCCATTGAAACCGAGTTTCACATGGTATAACTTCAATAGATTGCACTGTAGAGTGGGCACTCTTTTGTCTATTGGGTGGATCCACCTTCTTGAAGCCTCCAGGGGGGTTTAGAAACATGTAAGGCAAAGTCTTTAGTAAGTAGTAGTTCAAAAGGCTTTCAATGCTGCAAATCCAAAGTAAATGTTTTGAGATTTAGGGTCCCTTAACTAGATATAAAGGTCAGGGTTGGATTGGAATGCCAAAGAATATGAAGTAAAACATGCAAAGTTTTTGCACTATAAACTAAATGGATTGGATTGTAACAGCATTGTAATATAGAAGGTCTAGTAGCTACATTTGATTAAAGCGACTGTTAATGATATTTAATTAGATCATTTGAATAAGATAATTTTTTTCTGCAATCTTGGAATAAATGATCATATTAGGTGACCGCGAGATTTTTCTGAATGCATTAGCACCTTGTTTGCTATTTTTTCCCCACTGTCCTTTTATTAGCAATATCTCTGCTCTTTTGCAGCGCCTTATCTTATCATTTACACTGAAGCCAATTAGGGAAAGCTAATGAGACAAACAGGATTATGAACATAATAAAGTTTATAAATGGACTGTGTCAGAAACAAGAAGGAGATATATGAGTACATATAAAGGTCAGGATACTGACTATAATAAAAGAGTGAGATTTGCGGAGACTGATACTGAATATGACTATGACTCTTCAGATATGGAGGTAACAGGTGAAAAAACAGCGGCAACTGAGGGAGTACCTTCTTTTGCCCTTAATACCCATGATGCACAACCAACAGAAGTTCAATGTACGAAGAAAAAAATATGCAGAGGGGGACGTGGAAGGTTTGGAAGGTCAAAATCGGGATCCAGAGACATTGATACCAAAGTCTCGGCGGTATCCGCAGAGAAGGAGAGCCACACAGTTCCAGAAATATGCATAGATACTAATAATGTTATTAATCTCTCATCCTTTGATTTATCCCAGACACAGACAGAGGTATTGTCTTTGGGACTTGTTTTTTCTCCTACCTCACACTTTAATTTATTTGATACTGTTGTTGATATGAACAGATTTGTGAGATCACTTGTTCTCAAGAAACATTTCTTGGGGGCTATTGAGATTGGTCAAAATGTGAGAGGTAGAGACAAACCATGTCCTATTAGATGTGGTTTTGATTTTGCAGATGAATGTACAGTTTTGGATCTAATGACATTGGATAAAGAGAATTTAGAATTGTATCCGTATATAGATGGAGATATTCAGGATATAACAAAAATGAAGGAGAAATCAAAATTTTATCCCCTACAGGCTAGATCCAGTGCAATAGAGGTATTTCAGAAAACGGTGGAACTGGAATTACGGAAACTTAATTCTGCAGGGTCTAATTTAGATCATAGGATTGATAACTTGTCCAAAGCACAATATTTGTCCATTAAAGAATTAAAAGCGAATTGAGAGATGGTTATACGTAACTCTGATAAAAGTGGAAAGGTGGTTGTTCTTGATCGTAAAGATAATTTAACAGAGGCTTATAGACAGCTGTTGAATGTGTCAGTGTATGAGAAGCTCAAGAGTAATCCTATATTCTTTTATAAATCTGAATTGAAAAAGATTTTGGAAAAGGCATTACAGAAAGGTGTTATTAAAGAACCAAACTTTGATTTTTTTATACACTGAACATCCTGTTATGGCCATCTTTCATTACTTGCCTAAGGTTCACAAGCATAATACTAACCCTCCAGGTAGGCCCATAGTGGCAGGAATTGGCTCACTTAATGAGCCTCTTTCAGAATTGATAGATGGGTACTTACAACCTTTTGTTTTAAATCTTGTGAGTTATATTAGAGACACGTCTGATGTCATTAGACAGGTTGAGAGCCTAGTATGGCGAGAGGAATTCATTTTCGTGACCATAGACGTGGTCTCATTGTATACTTGTATTCCTCATGATAAGGGCAGTTTGGCTATTGCATTTTTTCTGGATCATTTTTCCAAATATGATGATGCTCTGAAGCAGTTCATCAAGGTCTCTGTTGATTATTTATTAACGCACAACTTTTTTTGTTTGAGGGAGATTTCTATCTCCAGAGGCGTGGGACAGCTATGGGGGCTAAATTTGCCCCCTCCTATGCCAACCTTTATATGGGTTGGTGGGAGCTGTCCCACATCTATGGAGATGGGAACCCCTTCAGGCAATATATACATTTTTACGGTTGATACATTGACGATATTTTGTTGATTTGGAAAGGTCCAGTAGACCTTCTAGAACTGTTTTTGAATTATCTTCAAAATAATTCAATGAATCTCAAGTTTACTATGGAGTATAGTAAAACTTCAATTTCTTTTTTAGACATTGAATTACATTCTAATATTGAGAAATCATGTATTGAGATTGAATTGTTTCGTAAACCTATTGCTGGTAATACCATATTAAATGCCCAGTCATGTCATCCAAAACATACTATAAATTCTATCCCTAAAAGCCAATATATTAGGGTTAAACAAAATTGCACAAATTATCAGAGTTACTTTAAACATTCTAAAGATCTAACTGATAGATTGATTCAAAGGGGTTATTGTAGGACAGCCCTTGAGCTGATTAAAAATGAAGTGAAAAAAGATCTCTTTCTGTCTGGTAAATCTAAGGGACAGGATAGGTTTAGCAAACCAAAATTCATCACTACATATAGTGTAGAATATGGCAGAATATGTAATATAGTGCGTAAAGCACTTCCTATTTTAGCAATAGATGTGTGTCACGAAAAGCGCAAACATTAGGGAATCTATTATCTACTTCGATGTTGCCAAGGGAACAACAATATAAAAATTGGCTGTTTTTTAGGTGTGGGAGCAGAAGATGTAAATCCTGCTCCTATGCTTCTTTTGGTACCAGTTTTGTGTCTACTGTAAATAAAAATAATTTTCAGATTCGGGAGCATATGACTTGCAGCTCTTGTTATGTCATTTACCTTTTGACCTGCAGGGGGTGTTTGAGGCAATATGTGGGACAAACGACACGTGCCCTCAAGGATCATTTCCTAGAACATTTACGTTCAATTGAGGACCCTGAGTCCACTACTCCAATATCCCTGCATTTCAAAAAACAACATAATTCTGATAGCTCCCTGCTGTCATTCCAAGCTATCCATCAAATTTATATTTATTTTTTTCTTTCTATGCACTTATTGTTTTTTTTTTTTTTGTGATGGAATATGTGTCATATAGGTAATTTTTTGATATGTATAGATATTGTAGTAAACACTTATATTTGTGACACTTTGTTGCATATTGTAATCAGTGCATAGTTTAAGTATCCCATTTTTTTCACCCATTATATCCTGCTTGGGAGATTTATTTGTCTCTGATTGGACTGCCAATTATTGGGAGGAGTCCACCTTAGTGTTAAATAGCGGTGTATTATGGGTGATAAACATGGTCACGGAGGAAGTTATGCTCTGATATACTATGAAACGTGTCTGACCTGATTTGACCTGTGCTGCCTGTCTTACCATATTATTTGCCTTTTCACCTGTTTTGTTATGATTTCCTATAAGATGGATTTGAAGTATTGAATTAAAGCAGGTTTTCCTATGCTCTGAGTACTAAGTCTTTCATCTCTACTGGGAGCGCTGATTGTTGCTGTCTTTATTCGTTGGAGCGATGGTGGAACGCTCTTTTCTCCGCATCGGTAGAGCTGATTGAGTGTGATCCCGTCTGTGTGACGTAAGGGGGGGGGGGTGTTGTTTTTCTACGTGAAGATCACTGCAGGACACCAAATACCATACACAGCAAGTGTTTGAGCGCTTCCCTGGAGTTGCATTCATAGGGAAAGCTATGTGGAATGGTTGTGAGGTCTGCGGTGTGTACTACCAATTCTCAGAACTGCAAAACCTACATTATTTTGGGACATGAAACCCACAATTGTTATTTCATGATTCAGATTGAGCATACATATATATATTTTTATAATCATAATTTTTATTGATTTTATCATAATATACATAAAAAAAGGAACAATTAGGTATAACGGAATAAATAATTTAGACAATAATAAAGACAAATTAAAGTCTGGCTTTCTGTACATAAATTTATAACTCGTCTATGAACATAGCAATTAATTTTCAACCTTATTTAAATAAGACAGGTATATCTCTTTAATTCCTCCCAGATTCCCCTTCTGGAATGTATTATTGACCTGTAGTGCTAGCCAGAAATATCCAGATATATAAGATATTAAAATATTATAAGATATTAAAATACATGCAATATTATGTTTGCGCCACAGATAAGTTGGAAACAGGCTAAATACACTGTAACTATGGGAACAGAATATGGAAATAGAATTAGGTGATATGCTGCATAGTAATGTGCAATTTGATCTTAAACCAATTTGTAGTCGTTTTTACGTCAGTCACAAAGTTAGATTAAAACAAAAGCAGATATTTAGCATTTTTTTGTTCGCTATTTTTATATTTCCTGAATTTCAACGTTTTTACAGCACTGGGTGCTCTATTCAAAATGTTTTTTTGTTTTGTTTTGTTTTGTTTTTATTATATCTGTGATCCAAGTTATGTAAATGAAGCCACATTGATTATAAGGAATATGACTAAAAAGTTGTTTTTTTAAAAATAAGCACAGTATATATTGGCAAGTAAGCAATGCATTTTGTAAGATTTTGTTTTGTATGTGTGTAAACTGTATTTTGTTAGCAAAGTTTTCTGTGTTTTCCTATTTCAGTGTACTCAATGGGGCCGATTTAATAAGCTCCGTATCGGCCCCAATGCCTCTGTTTCCGCACGAGACCTCAGGCTCGCTGGAAACAGGAGTTAAGAAGCAGTGGTCTTAAGACCGCTGCTCCTTAACTCGTCTGCCGCCTCTGAGGCAGCAGATAGCAATCTTGCCGATCACATATGATTGGGTTGATTGACACCCCCTGCTAATCTGCATGGGGCGGCATTGCACAAGCAGTTCACCAGAACTTTTTGTGCCTTGTTAAGTGCTGACAGCTTATGCTGTCGGCATCTAGCGATGCAGGGTGGACATGATTTGCTATAGCAAATCATGTCTGCCCGGGGTATGATAAATCTACCCCAATGTATCTACTTCTTGAATATCCTTTGGTTATTTTCTGTTTTGCGTTTAATAGCTTTGTGAAGCAAATATCCACACTATATAAAAATGACTTTGGAGGGAAAAGGGCAGATGTTAGCTAATTAGTATTCAAGATATTATTTTTTTTTTGACTAAGCACCTGAGACAGAGAACAATGCTTGGTAAAAATGTGAAAATATTACAATGTTATCTTTTTTATACTTTTCCAGGGAAAGATTCACAATAGATAAAATGACACTGTTATTGGTTTTGCTGTCTGACCAGAGAATTTCTTAACTATTTTATTTATATGGCTCTTCTTGTATTTTATAACTTACTGTGGGCCAGATTATGAGTGGAGCGCAAATGTATGTGCCTGAGCGATAAGGGGTTACCGCTCGTATTACAACTTTAAAATTAAACACAAACACTTAAGGGCAATAACAATTTACGCTAGAATGATTACCGCAACTTCAGAGTTCTGGTTAACTGTTTTGCGAAATATAAAAGTTACACAAAACACAATACATTACAAAGTACATTCTCATAATAACACCATCTAATAAAAGTTATTAAAAAATGATTGCACATAAAAGTTATAAAAGCTCAAAGATATGAGAACAAAAGGCAGGCAAAGAGCTTTAACATTAGAGATACATCCATATACATCTTTAAAAACGTATATATATATATATATATATATATATATATATATATATATATGCATTGGATCCCTTTGCAGTTAAGTAGATGACAACATGTAAAATAATATTTTTGCAATATTTATATTTAATAAAGTGTTTAGCTGTGTATTTACTGTAAATATTACACATTCCAATGTTCTGCACATAAGGAAATATAAGCCTAGTATTGCTTTGCAAAGTTTATTGTACGTCTTTGTTTGAGTGGTTTTCAAATTCAATCTCATTCGAAAACTTTAAAAAAACTTCATTATAACTTAACAACATTGCAACTTAATTTACGCAACTTAATAAGTATCACCTAAATGCTAATTTGTGATGTGATAATAATAACATATTTTGAGATTTAAATATGTTAGTTATGAAATGTTTATTACATTATTGATTGCATGGATTGATATTGCATGTTTAGTAAAAACATGTATTCAAGCATATTAAATATGCATTCAATACTTAATTGCCATGTCCTATTTTTACTTTGACATTGCAGATGATCTTTGAAAATCCTTGCAAGAACCCACTTGAAATTACTGCAATTTCCCTGTTTCTTAATTTTGGCCTAGATTTGGAGTTTGGCGTTAGCCGTGAAAACCAGCGTTAGAGGCTCCTAACGCTGGTTTTAGGCTACCTCCAGTATTTGGAGTCACTCAAAAAAGGGTCTAACGCTCACTTTTCAGCCGCGACTTTTCCATACCGCAGATCCCCTCACGTCAATTGCGTATCCTATCTTTTCAATGGGATCTGTCTAACTCCGGTATTTAGAGTCGTGGCTGAAGTGAGCGTTAGAAATCTAACGACAAAACTCCAGCCGCAGGAAAAAAGTCAGTAGTTAAGAGCTTTCTGGGCTAACGCCGGTTTATAAAGCTCTTAACTACTGTGCTCTAAAGTACACTAATACCCATAAACTACCTATGTACCCCTAAACCGAGGTCCCCCCACATCACCGCAACTCGATTAAATTTTTTTAACCCCTAATCTGCCGACCGCCAACTATGTTATCCTTATGTACCCCTAGTCTGCTGCCCCTAACACCGCCGACCCCTATATTATATTTATTAACCCCTAATCTGCCCCCCACAACGTTGCCGCCAGCTACCTACACTTATTAACCCCTAATCTGCCGACCGCAAAGCGCCGCCACCTACGTTATCCTTATGTACCCCTAATCTGCTGCCCCTAACACCGCCGACCCCTATATTATATTTATTAACCCCTAATCTGCCCCCCTCAAAATCGCCTCCACCTGCCTACACTTATTAACCCCTAATCTGCCGAGCGGACCGCACCGCTACTATAATAAAGTTATTAACCCCTAATCCGCCTCACTAACCCTATAATAAATAGTATTAACCCCTAATCTGCCCTCCCTAACATCGCCGACACCTAACTTCAATTATTAACCCCTAATCTGCCGACCGGAGCTCACCGCTATTCTAATAAATGTATTAACCCCTAAAGCTAAGTTTAACCCTAACACTAACACCCCCCTAAATTAAATATAATTTTAATCTAACAAAATTAATTAACTCTTATTAAATAAATTATTCCTATTTAAAGCTAAATACTTACCTGTAAAATAAATCCTAATATAGCTACAATATAAATTATAAATACATTGTAGCTATTTTAGGATTAATATTTATTTTACAGGCAACTTTGTAATTATTTTAACCATGTACAATAGCTATTAAATAGTTAAGAACTATTTAATAGTTACTTAGTTAAAATAATTACAAAATGATCTGTAAAATAAATCCTAACCTAAGTTACAATTAAACCTAACACTATACTATCATTAAATTAAT
The DNA here is from genome assembly GCF_027579735.1 of Bombina bombina. Classification (NCBI taxonomy): domain Eukaryota; kingdom Metazoa; phylum Chordata; class Amphibia; order Anura; family Bombinatoridae; genus Bombina; species Bombina bombina. The sequence continues at coordinate 1,097,744,680 of NC_069502.1, read as the reverse complement.
TAAATAAAATACCTACAATTACCTACAATTAAACCTAACACTACACTATCAATAAATTAATTAAATACAATATGTACAAATAACTACAATGAAATAAACTAACTAAAGTACAAAAAATAAAAAAGAACTAAGTTACAAAAAATAAAAAAATATCTACAAACATAAGAAAAATATTACAACAATTTTAAACTAATTACACCTACTCTAAGCCCCCTAATAAAACAACAAAGCCCCCCAAAATAAAAAATGCCCTACCCTATTCTAAATTACTAAAGTTAAAAGCTCTTTTACCTTACAAGCCCTGAACAGGGCCCTTTGCGGGGCATGCCCCAAGAAGTTCAGCTCTTTTGCCTGTAAAAAAAACATACAATACCCCCCCCCAACATTACAACCCACCACCCACATACCCCTAATCTAACCCAAACCCCTCTTCCATCCGATTGAAGTCTTCATCCAAGCGGGGCAGAAGAGGTCTTCCATCCGATTGAAGTCTTCATCCAGGCGGCATCTTCTATCAACATCCATCTGGAGCGGAGCGGCAGCATCCTGAAGACCTTCGACGCGGAACATCCATCCTGGCCAACGACTGAACGACGAATGACGGTTCCTTTAAATGACGTCATCCAAGATGGCGTCCCTCAAATTCCGATTGGCTGATAGGATTCTATCAGCCAATCGGAATTAAGGTAGGAAAAATCTGATTGGCTGATTGAATCAGCCAATCAGATTTAGCTCGCATTCTATTGGCTGATCGGAACAGCCAATAGAATGTGAGCTCAATCCAAACCAAGTTGATTAAATACAATAGAATTCTAAAATAAAATATATATATATATTTGACAAAATTACCACTTAGTTTTAGAGTCTAAGGACACACAACTTGAAATTTTAAAAATTAAAAAACAATTTTTTTAAAAAAATTCTACAATATTTTTAAAAATTCATACAAGAAGGCTAATCTCCCATCCGATAATACTAATATCCACAAAAACTAGAAAAACATTGGTACAACACACTCATTGGATCATGATAATCTAATACGCATAGCTATATATTGATTTAACATATTAGAAGATTATTAAAACACATGTATCTAAATATGGTCTAAAAGTACTATTTTAGATTCCATATAGTTCTTTACTATAGTTTTATATTTTTTTTTGGCCCTTCTAATTTTTATTCACCATTGGCCACGTTTTTAACTATACTTTATGGTTAAACATCCATACAACGATAAGTATAGACAAATTATTTCACTCTAATATTACGCTCTAATTACAGAAACCTTTTAACAATATCCTTTGTTATATAGAGTGATTAAAATAAACACTCTAAAAGTGATTGACATTAAGATATATAATATCTCTCTCTATTTTAAAAGTAATCATATAAAATCGCTACATAAAGTCACCCTACTATATTATAACTAAGACCCAAGGATACCTATGTTATATAATAAAGCAGCATTTTAAATGTTTTGAACTTTTTTTGATTTTTATGTATATCATCAATTAGTGATTTAATTGCTAAATTATAGAGGCTTTAAATAGCCTTGAATCCACACATCTGGTATCTTGAAAAAGGCTGTCCAGCCGAAACACGTTGATACCAGAGCACACCTGCAAAGGATTTGAGAACACAAAGAGAATACCAGCTATACCCTGGTGAAATATTCAAGTTCCTACTTAGCAGCATATATTTAACCGCAAAGATCACATTGATAACTAGAATTCCTTTTTCTACTTATCCTACAAACTTTCTACTTATCCCACAAACTTTCTACTTATCCCACAACCACATTTCAGTACCCAGATCGGTCACTGACCGACATCAAAGAAACCTGGGAACAACGGACCGGAGAGGCACGCAAATATTCCACATCAGGAGGTCATCCAACAACCATACCATCGTGATCGGTCACTGACCGACAGACAAACCACAGAATAGAAAAACCGGAGATACTTAAAAAAACATCAGCAAACGGTTAGCACCTAACAGCAACGAAGATCCCACCAAGAAATCCTTAAGAGCGCGATCGGTCACTGACCGACAAAGGACAAGATAACAAAGCGGCCACGACAACTACACAAGCATTTATATAAAAGTGAATTTCCTCGCAGCAAACAGATAAGCCCACCTAACAAGAGGAAACCAAAGCAGCATTTATTTAACTGCCAGCAGCCCATATAGAACTGCCATCAGCAAATTATTGGCATAGCGGCGTTTATTTAACCGCAATAATCTCACAAAAGTGATATCAAACAGATACACTTTAAGGTACTAATTTGTATACTTGTATCACAGTGTGATAAAAATCGCACCAATATACCTCTACATTTGATATATAGTTACCTAAGATAAGATCTCAATTGCACAGCTGAACTTGAAACAAAGTATCCTATATGAACTGTTGCATCAGCCAATAGGATTTTTTACCCTTTAATTCCGATTGGCTGATAGAATTCTATCAGCCAATCGGAATTCAAGAAACGCCATCTTGGATGATGTCACTTAAAAGGAACCTTCACTCGAGAAGAGCCGTCGGAAGAAGAGGATGCTCCGCACCAGATGTCTTGAAGATGGAGCCGCTCTGTGCCAGATAGATGAAGATAGAAGATGCCGTCTGGATGAAGACTTCTGCCAGCTTGGATGAAGACTTCGGCCCGCTTGGATGAAGACTTATGCCGGCTTTGCTAAGGAATTCTGCCGCTTCGTTGAGGATGGTTGTCGGGTCTGAAAAAACTGTAAGTGGATCTTTGGGTGTTAGTGTTAGGTTTTTTTAAGGGTTTATTGGGTGGGGTTTTTTTTAGTTTAGGATTTGGGCAGAAAAAGAGCTAAATTCCCTTTTAAGGGCAATGCCCATCCAAATGCCCTTTTCAGGGCAATGGGGAGCTTAGGTTTTTTAGATAGGTTTTTATTTAGGGGGGTTGGTTGTGTGGGTGGTGGGTTTTACTGTTGGGGGGGTGTTTGTATTTTTTTAACTGGTAAAAGAGCTGATTTCTTTGGGGCAATGCCCCGCAAAAAGCCCTTTTAAGGGCTATTGGCAGTTTAGTTTAGGCTAGTGTTTTTTTATTTTGGGGGGCTTTTTTATTTTGATAGGGCTATTAGATTAGGTGTAATTAGTTTAAATATTTGATAATTTCTTTTTTATTTTGTGTAATTTAGTTAATTGTATTTAATAAATGTAATTTATTTATTTGTAGTGTAAGGTTAGGTTTTAGTGTAACTCAGGTTAGGTTTTATTTTACAGGTAAATTTGTGTTTATTTTAACTAGGTAGTTAGTAAATAGTTAATAACTATTTACTAACTAGTCTACCTAGTTAAAATAAATGCAAACTTAGCTGTGAAATAAAAATAAAACCTAAGATAGCTACAATGTAAATATTAGTTATATTGTAGCTAGCTTATGGTTTATTTTATAGGTAAGTCTTTAGTTTTAAATAGGAATTATTTAGTTATTAATAGTAGGTTTTATCTAGATTTATTTTAATTACATTAAAGTTAGTGGGTGTTAGGGTTAGGTAAATAAGTGAAGGTAGGTGGCGGCTACATTGGGGCAACAAATTAGAGGTTAATAAATATAATGTAGGTTGCGGCGATGTCGGGGGCAGCAGATCAGGGGTTAATAAATGTAGGTAGGTGGTGGCAATGTCGGAGGCAGCAGATTAGTATAATGTAGGTTGATGCAATGTCGGGGGCAGCAGATTAGGTGTGTTTAGACTCAGGGTTTATATTAGGGTATTAGGTGTAAACATAAATTTTGTTTCCCTATCGGAATCAATGGGGCTGCGTTACGGAGCTTTACGCTCCTTTATTGCAGGTGTTAGGCTTTTTTTTAGCCGGCTCTCCCCATTGATGTCTATGGGGAAATAGTGCACGAGTACTTAAACCAGCTCAAAGCAGCGCTGGTATTGGAGTGCGGTATGAAGCTCAATTTCACTCAACGCTCACTTATTGCCTGCTATCAGCCAATCAGAATTAAGGTAGAAAAAATCCTTTTGGCTGATGCAATCAGCCAATAGGATTGAGCTCGCATTCTATTGGCTGTTCCAAACAGCCAATAGAATGCAAGCTCAATCCTATTGGCTGATTGCATCAGCCAATAGGATTTTTCCTACCTTAATTCCGATTGTCTGATAGAATCCTATCAGCCAATCGGAATTGAAGGGACGCCATCTTGGATGACGTCATTTAAAGGAACTTTCATTCTTCAGTTGGACTTCATTTGAAGAGGATGCTCCGTGTCGGCCGGATTGAAGATGGACCCGCTCCGCTTCGGATGGATGAAGATAGAAGATGCCGGCTGGATGAAGACTTCTGCCCATCTGGAGGTCCTCTTCTGCCCAGATCGATGAAGACTTCTGCCCGGTTTGGAGGTCCACTTGTGCCCGGCTGGGTGAAGATAGCTCAAGGTAGGGTGATCTTCAAGAGGTTAGTGTTAGGTTTTTTTTTAGGGGGGATTGGGTGGGTTTTAGAGTAGGGTTGGGTGTGTGGGTGGTGGGTTTTAATGTTGGGGGGGTATTGTATTTTTTTTTACAGGTAAAACAGCTGATTACTTTGGGGCAATTGCCCCGCAAAAAGCCCTTTTAAGGGCTATTTGTAATTTAGTATAGGGTAGGGAATTTTATTATTTTGGGGGGCTTTTTTATTTTTATTAGGGGGCTTAGATTAGGTGTAATTAGTTTAAACTTCTTGTAATTTTTTTTTAATTTTCTGTAACTTAGTGGGGTTTTTTGTACTTTAGTTTATTTTTTTTAATTGTATTTAATTCTAGGTAATTGTAGTTAATTAATTTAATTTATTTAATGATAGTGTAGTGTTAGGTGTAATTGTAACTTAGGTTAGGATTTATTTTACAGGTAAATTTGAATTTATTTTAAATAGGTAGCTATTAAATAGTTAATAACTATTTAATAACTATTCTACCTAGTTAAAATAAATACAAAGTTGCCTGTAAAATAAAAATAAATCCTAAAATAGCTACAATGTAATTATTAATTATATTGTAGCTATCTTAGGGTTTATTTTAAAGGTAAGTATTTAGTTTTAAATAGGAATAATTGAGTTAATAATAGTAAATTTATTTAGATTTATTTAAATAATATTTAAGTTAGGGGATGTTATGGTTAGGGTTAGACTTAGGTTTAGGGGTTAATAACTTTATTATAGTGGCGGCGATGTTTGCAGTGGCAGATTAGGGGTTAATACATTTAATAGGCTATGTGGGTTATGGCGGTTTAGGGGTTAATACTTGAATAGGTTAATTGTGTTGTAGGCTATGGCGGTTTAGGGGTTAATAATTGAGCTATTACTTGCGGTGTGGGTTTGATGGCGGATGTAGGGGTTAATAATTTAAATAGGCATATTGCGTTGTGGGGGTTTGTTGGTCTAGGGGTTTATACATTTAATATTAGTAATGAGGGGGGGGTTGTGGATACAGGGGTTTTACGTATCAGGCTTATTTTTGGGAGGCGTGTTAGACTTTTACGGGAGATTTGTTATTTTCTTTACATTTCTTAGGCGCCGGCAGTTGCTAAAGTGCCGTAAGTCACTGGCGCCTCCAGAAATTTGTATTTACCCTCATTTCTGGACATCGCTAGTTTCTCCGACTTACGGCACTTTATGAGCTGCCGGCGGGGTATATGTAATACCCTGATGTGCGAGGTGAAATTACGGGCGGCGCAGGTTCCCACACTTGCGCCAAAACCTGCACCGTATATTTGATCGCGCCACAGATGTGGTGGAACCTTCTCCCCCAAACTCTAATGCCCAAAGAAAGAAGGAAGAACACTGTGCCCTTCGCCAGCTGTGCAGTTTTCCTCCTGGCGCCCGCCATGGTCACAGTAAACTGTGATACCATTCAGGGCAATACCCTATAGCAGCTCTGGTCTCTATCGAAGACAACAACCTTTAACTTCCCCCAACTAAGTGGACGTCCAACAATATTGCCCCTGTGTTGGCCCACTATCCACACATCCAAAGAGGGGAGACCAATAAATTATGAGCTCATAGATTACTAAGAGACTAGTCCGACAAAAAATGTACTAACTAAACAACCTCTGTTAAGCTTGATGACACCACCTTACAGCAACCACTGGTAATGCATCTGAAAAACAAAACATTTATTGCAATGGTGGTAGGGTTTTGTGGGGGTAAAAAACAGCAGGATTGTGATTTTATTTAACCCCTTGAGTGCTAATGACGGCTCTGAGCCAACACAAAGTTTCCCACTCAGGTGCTAATGACTGCTCTGAGCCGTCGTTAGCACTCACCACCATGATGGAGGTCTGGGGACCTCCATCCACTCCCACCCTGGCGATCTGGCCTGTATAGTGATTTAAAACTGACAATTGTCAGTTATACGGAAATGGGGGCATGCTGCTTAGATGTCTGTATCTCAGGTATCTAAGCAGCTACAGACCCCCAAACCCACCATTAGAAAGGTAATCGTCTGCCCTATAATTACCATGTAAAATAAAAAAATATAAAAAAAAGTAAAAAAGTAAAAAAATAAAAAAAGTAAAAAAAATATTTAAAAAAGTAAAAAAAAAAAAAGGATTTGGGGGTCTCTAAAGGCATATAAATAAAGATCAAAATTGCCTAGAGACCCCAAAATATTTTTTCTAAAAAAATAAATATAGGTTTAAGTATTATAGCTCAATGATTAGCATTACCACAGTGATCACCTAGCTGAGAAATGTTGCATTCCCTTTTACAATATGGACATGTGCACGGGCAAACAATTTAGTTTGTCCAAAAGATTCAGTTCAGAATTTTTGACTGATTCAGGTCATCAGATTTTTTTTCACAGTCATGTTTGGATCATCCAAAAAATTTGGATATGTAATTAGTTTAAAACAAAATTTATTCAATTGTATTAGTGCAGGGGTACCCTTAGCATTGGGCAAGACACATTTCAAATTTGTTGGGCCACACAACCCCTCAACCTGTATGCTCTGCCCCCCTGTATGGCCTATTCCTGTCCCAACATTAAGTGTTACCTTTGAAAAGAATAACAGTATATATTACACCGTCCTGATACCATAAACACTTCTTCACAAGCAGTGAGCAGACTTACTGAACTAGGCAGCAGAAAGAAGATAGGAACAGGAGCGCTACGCAAGCCAATATCTATTCTTAGATGTTGAAGAGCAAATAAAATGTAATATAATATACAATCAAACCCTTTTGTTAAAAACAGTAGATCGTATATTAAATGTCAACCTTTAAATGATAAAAAATAAAATCCAAAATATAACTAGGTACAATAGGTATATTAACTAGGTACAATAGTTATTAAATAGTTATTAACTATTTAATAACTACCTAGCTAAAATAAATACAAAGTTACCTGTAAAATAAAACCTAACCTAAGTTACAATTACACCCAACACTACACTACAATTAAATTAATTACCTAAATTAAATACAATTAATTACAATTAAATAAAATTATCTAAAATACAAAACAAAACCCACTAAATTACAGAAAATAATAAAGAAATTACAAGATTTTTAAACTAATTACACCTAATCTAATCTCACTAAAAAAATAAAAAAGCCCCCACAAAATAAAAAAAAACCCTACCCTAAATTACAAATAGCCCTTAAAAGGGCCTTTTGCGGGGCATTGCCCCAAAGTAATCAGCTCTTTTACCTGAAAAAAAATTACAATTCCCCCCCAACATAAAAACCCACCACCCACACAACCAACCCTACTCTAAAACCCACCCAATCCCCCCTTACAAAAAAACTAACACTAACCCCATGAAGATCACCTTACCGGGAGACGTCTTCACCCAAAGGGGCCGAAGTCCTCAACGAAGCCGGGAGAAGTCTTTATCCAAGCCAGGCGAAGTGGTCCTCCAGATGGGCAGAAGTCTTCATCCAGATGGCATCTTCTATCTTCATCCATCCGGCGTGGAGCGGGTCCATCTTCAAGACATCTGACGCGGAGCATCCTCTTCTTCTGACGGCTAAACACAGAATGAAGGTTCCTTTAAATGACATCATCCAAGAAGACGTCCCTTCAATTCCGATTGGCTGATAGAATTCTATCAGCCAATCGGAAATAAGGTAGAAAAAATCCTATTGGCTGATGAAATCAGCCAATAGGATTGAAGTTCAATCCTATTGGCTGATCCAATCAGCCAATAGGATTGAGCTGGCATTCTATTGGCTGTTCCAATCGCATCAGCCAATAGGATTTTTTCTACCTTAATTCCGATTGGCTGATAGAATTCTATCAGCCAATTGGAATCTAAGGGACGCCATCTTGGATGACATCACTTAAAGAGATATTCATTAAGAAGAAGCCGTCGTTTGAAGAGGATGCTCCGCGTCGGATGTCATGAAGATGGACCCGCTCCGCGCCGGAAGGATGAAGATAGAAGATGCCGTCTGGATGAAGACTTCTGCCCATCTGGAGGACCACTTCTGCCCGACTGGAGGACCACTTCTGCCAGCTTTGTTGAGGACATCTTGCCGCTTGGATGAAGACTTCTCCCGGTAAGTGAATCTTCGGGGGTTAGTATTAGGATTTTTTTAAGGGTGTATTGGGTGGGTTCATTTTTTAGATTAGGGCTTTGGGCCTGCAATAGAGCTAAATGCCCTTTAAAGGGCAATGCCCATCCAAATTCCCTTTTCAGGGCTATGGGGAGCTTAGTTTTTTTAAGTTAGTATTTTATTTGGGGGGTTGGTTGTGTGGGTGGTGGGTTTTACTGTTGGGGGGTTGTTTGTATTTTTTTTTAAAGGTAAAGGAGCTGATTACTTTGAGGCAATGCCCCGCAAAGGGCCCTTTTAAGGGCTTTTGATAGTTTAGTTTAGGCTAGGGTTTTTTTTTTTTTATTTGGGGGGGGGGGGGCTTTTTTATTTTGATAGGGCTATTAGATTAGGTGTAATTAGTTTAAAGATCTGTAATTTGTTTTTTATTTTCTGTAATTTAGTGTTTTTTTGTGATTTAGCTAATTTAATTTAATTTATTTAATTGTATTTCATTTAGTTAATTTATTTAATTGTATTTCATTTAGTTAATTTATTTAATTGTAGTGTAGTGTTAGGTGTAATTGTAACTTAGGTTAGGTTTTATTTTACAGGTCAATTTGTATTTATTTTTGCTAGGTAGTTATTAAATAGTTAATAACTATTTAATAACTATTCTACCTAGTTAAAATAAATACAAACTTGGGGGGCGGAGCCAACTGTCACAGAGGAGAGACGTGTTCTTACAGAGCTCCTGAGGTCTGGACATTAAAATCGTTACCTATGGTATTTTAAGTACTTTTATATTTTATCTATCAAGTTCTTAGGATGGGAGAACTGTCTGCACATCTTATTTCTCTCTTAGAGGGACTGATTGTCAAAGCTAACAATCAGTTTGGAAGTTTAAGAGCCAGCATTGTGGAGCTCCGCAGCCAAGATGGCGCTGCTCACCTATTCAGACATGACACCCACATGGCTAACTTTTCATCTACCCTGCACTCGCCGGAGACGCTGCAAGAAAAGCATCCTAGTCGACATCTAGCTACAATTTTGCCCGACATCAGTCTGCCACAAGCATGCCTAGCTGAACCGGTTCACACAGAGGCAGCTGTGTCTGAGTCAGTGGGGCCCTTGCAGACCGCGAAACAACAGCGCTCCCTGATCTTTTGCCTTCCCTACCTAGGTCGGCTAATAACCCCAACATCAAGCATTGTAAGGGCTGCAGGCAACGCAGAGAAGTTTTGTGGGCAATTAGAAGAGTCCCTTCGCTCACTGTTTGAGAAAGCCCGACGCGTAGATGAGGATAGCCCGGAAGCCATTGACCCCTGCATTTTATTTATAACTCCCATCCGGGGTGATTGCCGGCTGTCTGATCGCCTAGTGCCGCTTAAGCATAATTTGGGGCTACACTGCTTCCTCCCTGCGCCTGACCCGTTAGCGCAGGCCCTGAGTTTGGGACAGAGAATCCGATGGCTGATATATATGCAACCCACTGGAGGGCTGAGGAGCACCTTTGATCCGGGAGGCTAACTATCTCCTTGTTATTTCTGCCTATCCACAGGCTACCTACCGGAGGGACTAATCCAGGGATCCGTGAACTTTTCTTGTGCCCTCAGTTTGTTGCGGGATCTCCCGCGATTTCGGCTTTGACACTACCTCTCCCCAGCCTAATAAATACCTGTTTGACAACCTAATCGGCGACATGAGGCAGAAAGGGAAATCGTACAGGAACGGCCTAAATCTCATAAAGGCTGAGATTAGGTGGTGACTAAGTACTACTCCTCCAGTATGTCGATGTACAGTTAAGAACATACAGGTCTATAGGCAACTGTCTGGAGACTCTCTCCCTTATTGGGAACGTTATGAAGTGGTCTAAGACTATTCATAGGAACAGACACTGGCTCTCTGTTTATTCCCACTAAGTGAAATGTTCTAATGTCCTTATAGTGAATCTTTGCATATCATTTCAGTTAAGATGGTAATCTATCTTGATGAAGGAGTTTCAGTTTGATGTTTAACTGTCCTTTGTCCATCTATCTCAATCTGATAGTGCAGCTCTGTAATATGTTCATATGTATGACAGTTTTATTTTCAGTATATACACCACATATGAGAATGAAAAATGTTCAGTACTGAGCTCACAACTTGTTAGTTAAGTATTACACAGGATGCTAGCTTGTTTCTATTATACTTAACTAACACTCACATGTTGTATATGATATATTTGTTATATTATGAGCCCTTAGTTGTATTCTCCATGCAGTTATCAATATGTTAATTGGGCTAGCTAACTGATGCATCTAATTTAGAATGGTATGGGGTAAACACATAAATCTAGTGGTTCCTAGACCTCAGGGCCAACAGCCTGTTAGATGTTCAACACTTGGGCTCATAAGTTAATTTAATCTAATCATTCTATTTTTCTTGACTCTCACCGCAATGTATTTACATTACATCTGAACAATATGCCTCAGTCTGGACTACTGCTATTGGCATGACATGGATTTATGGATGTCTTAACTATGGCCCCTATGTACCAAGTGCTTTACAAAATTATAGCCCACCTTTTGCTCTGTAGGTTCAGTACATGTCCCATCTAGTTATTCATATGTGTGTCCCTCTCAGACCTTATCTCTGTTTAACTGCTCTTATCTGTAAAAAAATTACTTTATGTGTATAGTGAAAAATTATATTGACTGAAGTTACTACCTAAGCAAAGTGTAAAACAGCAAGCTTATCTAGACTTACATATACCATATTTTGTTTAGGTATAATACTCTGTTCAGCATGCCTATGTCATAGGGGTATCTTTGTGCGTATACATTATGTCTTTATATATCAAACTTCATTTAAGGAAGTGTTTGGCCCTGTTTTGCGATTTATCAAGATGCTACATTGACTTCTGAAGGTTAACTTCTCTACTTCTTATTAGCACACTAGCAGACATATACAGCGCAGCCCTCTACTTTACTTAGGTTCCAAGGCTAGCTTGAGCAAGCTCCCTTTAAGGGCACATCAGAGACATGGGTAGGTCAACACTGATTCTGGGACTAGTGTGGACTTCAGCTTCAGAGGTCTTGTGGCTCACAGAGCTCTCATATTTGGCCATACACTAGTAATTCCTGATAGAGGCGCTAATTATATTTTTAGAGGCAATTCACCCTCCACCTAATCTTTTATAGCAAATTACTTCTATTGTAAACTTCCCAAGGAGTTTTTAAATTTGGGCCCAACCATTACTCTTCCCCATGCTATATCCTTAAGGGCCTATTATACTTATCTCAGTTTAAAATAATACATAGATAATGTTAAATAGTGTTAAATAATGTTAAGTAATGTTAAGTTATGTTTAGTAGCATCTCATACTAGCAGATTTGGTCGTTAAGCGATTTTTAAGGCAGATGACCATGGCTTCTCACTGTGTGATATCTATGTTACCTAAAATCTTTATCTAGAGAAGAGCTGTTTGTGCCGAAATGAGAGAACATAGCACTAATTGGTGTATATCCTCCTGATACCTTTTGTTATGCATATAGCCTCATTGCACTATACTCCCTGCGCGCTACCAGAATAGTTTTGGGATCTATGGTGTTTGAAGAATAGCCTTGCCTTTGTTATTGGCTATCATTTTCTGTGACTGTATGATTATCATCCCTAATTGATCTATGCTCTTGCTCACTTTACTAGTCCATAATAGTTGTCTTGATGGAGCCTCTCTCCTCCCTTTCCCGCCGGTACTTAATGCCTGCGGGTCATATCCCTTCTCCTTTTTCCCACATCGCCTATAGGTGGCACTTCCCTAGGAGAGGGGCTCACCCAGAGGTACCCCAGGTCCCCCAGACTCCAGCTTTTCTAACGTCCCCCCCTCCTCTAGATAATATATTATATCTTCTCAGGCTCCCACTATTGGAGTACAAAGGTGTTGATAAGTGTGATTCCGCTTATACTAAGTAATTATGCTCTAGCCCCACCTAACTTTGCTTCTGGTAAAGACATACTAGTTGGCTCCGCCCTCCATTTCCCCCCCCCACCTTCCTCCCTATTATATTTTGAGCGGCTCTTGCCCGCTGCATCCCCCTTCCCCATTTAATTATAGAGTCACCCCCTCACTAGTCTTACTCTTATCTGAACAGATACCTTACGTTTCTTTACATACAACTAGGAGAGGACCATTTTGTTGTTTTTATTACATTTGTTATACTCTAAAACAAAACCGAAGTCTCTTTAAGTGTTAGCCCATAATTTTTGGAAATGTTTGAGATATTAGAATATACTGTCTCTTAATTATGCTTTGTATACATTGTCTTGTGAATGTTTTGAGACATACCCTATACTTTGTATTGATCTATGACTTCAATAAAAAGATTTAAAAAAAAAAAAAAAAAAAAAAAAATACAAACTTGCCTGTAAAATAAAAATAAACCCTAAGCTAGCTACAATGTAACTATAAGTTATATTGTAGCTAGCTTAGGGTTTATTTTATAGGTAAGTATTTAGTTTTAAATTAATTATAGTAATTTTCTTTAGATTTATTTAAATTATATTTAAGTTTGGGGTGTTAGGGCTAGGGTTAGACTTAGATTTAGGGGTTAATACATTTAATATAGTGGCGGCGACATTGGGGACAGCAGATTAGGGGTTAAGAAGTATAATGTAGGTGGCGGCAATGTTAGGGGTGGCAGATTAGAGGTTAATAATATTTAAATAGTGTTTGCGTGGCTGGAGTGAGGCGGTTTAGGGGTTAATATGTTTATTATAGTGGCGGCGATGTCCGGAGCGGCAGATTAGGGGTTAAACATTTTATTATAGTGTTTGCATGCGGGATGGCCTCGGTTTATGGGTTAATAGGTAGTTTATGGGTGTTAGTATACTTTTTAGCACTTTAGTTATGAGTTTTATTCTATGGCGTGGTAGTGTAAAACTCATAACTACTGACTTTAGAATGCGTTACGGATCTTGGAGGTAGTGGGTGTACCACTTACTTTTTGGCCTCCCAGGACAGACTCGTAATACCGGCGCTATGGAAGTCCCATAGAAAAAAGGGTTTACGAAGTTTACGTAAATCGTTTTGCGGTAAGGCCAAAGAAGTGTGCGGTGCCCCTAAACCTGCAAGACTCATAATAGCAGCGGTAGTGAAAAAGCAGCGTTAGGAACTGTTAACGCTGCTTTTTCAGCTTAATGCAAAACTCATAATCTAGCCATCAATGTTTCCAAATTATGCTCTATGTTGTCAAGGCAAATTCCCCCAAAATATGAACTGATTTTTGGTAAAGGCAGGGTAAAAGTGTAGCCTTTGAACAGGCGTTTGGAAGATATGGATTGATTAGTATAATAGTAGTTGAAGATTTTATCTGAATTTCCCAAAAATGTTACATGGAAGAACTGAGAAAAATGTGGAAAAAGTTACTTGATTGATAATGATAACTGTACAACATAATTAGCATCCTGTTGCACTGCAGCAGCTTACTTTTATAATGTTAAATTTATTGACAGGCACACAGGTCAGGCTCTTACTGTGCACATCTCTTGCAGAAGTTGATCTATTGAATTATCATTCTGATGGTCAGAATTGATGATGGCAGAGGCAGATGATATTTAGATCGATCACAGATATAGTCCGACTCCTTACTCCTAGAAGACCTTGCTTGGCGGCTAGCTAGTAGTTCTAACTATCTTCCCTCTTGTGACCTTGTCTCAAAGTCTCTCTCCTCAGCTTAGTCTGACAGCTCTCGACTGACCTGCCACTTTCCATCACGCCCCTAATTTTGAGCGTGGGTGGCATAAACACGGTGTGGATCATGTGGAAACGGCCACCCAACCCCAACCCTGCAGTGAAAAGAAAACTGCCCTCCCGGCCAGCGGGGACTTAATTTTTTTTTAGTAGTGGTGTGTGTGGTGTGTGCTAAAAAATTAGACTGGCTCTGCCGTCAATCGGATAAACTCAAAAGCGGGACAAAATGTACATAATTTTAAAAATGATGGGACGGGGGAAGAAACATAAAATAACGGTACTGTCCCTTTTAAAACGGGACGTATGGTCAGCCTACTCAAATTGATGATAATGCAAGAATACATATAATGACTCAAAGAGACAGTTAACAACATAAAAGCTTTTTAATAAACATACATGATCTCTTTATTTCTAAATACAGTTTGATTAATAAAATAAAGTGTATAATCCTAAATATATTTACTCTATGATTAGCTTGTATATAAGCCATTGCAGACTGACCCCTTACTTTTTAATTGTGGACATGCTTGCATTTTTTCAATCAGTGGCCTCTCCCTTGTGAATCCATGAGCGTGGTCACAATGTTTTCTGAATGGCACACATGAACTTAAAGAAAATACTGGGTTATGATCAGCACTTTTGTGGAAGTGAAAAATAATAATATCAAAAATAAAAAAAAAAAAATAATAAATGTTAAATATTGGTGAATCTGATTGCTGTTTTATGGGCAACCAAAGATAAATGCTTATGTGTGAATAAAAATGTGAAAAGTAACACAATTGGTAAACAACCTGATAACAATTCAAACAGGTTAAGTGATTCAATAAACAAACTAAAATATTGACACAAGATTAATAAAAATAATGTCCTCAGATGAAAATATCCTCAGATAAAGATTCCCAAAACAGAAAAAGTGTATGTTATATGCAAAAAAATAAAGTCTTGAGGATTAAACCAAAAGGTGGTATAATGTTACCAGCCGTAATAGACTTGCAGGGGTTAAGTTCTGTGTAGAGTTGCTCAGGTAATCGTTGTTGGAACCATGCAGGTGTACACTCCAAGATACAGAGCGCAGCTGTGAAGAGACTGCTGTTTCCTTGAACCGGTCTTGTAGTGAATAAATCTGAAAGAGAATAAAAAACACAGCGCAGCTCCGACTCAAGTGAATTTATTTATAAACAAGGTGAGTGCACAATAACATAGATTGCACTCACCAGATAAAAAAGATAAAACACGCCTTTAAGTCAGTGGATAGTGTAGATCACACTTGGCAGCAATCCGTAAGCAGAGCACTTGGCGCGCAACAATAGTTGGTAACTTGCATAAATTACAGTCCCCACTGGAACAGATGGCCTCTCCAGGACATCAGGCGAGTGGTTTCCCTCAACGCATTTCTCCCGAACAGCGGTCAGACTTTCTCAAGAGGAATGAGTAATCAGTAGTTGGATGAAAACGGAACATCCAGCTGTTCTTTAAATTGTCCACAATTAAAGTCACAGTAGGTATCATAACACCATTCGCCAATATACACAGAATTCAATGCATATAACATAAAAAATAAATGACGAAATGGCTAATTAAAAATAGTATTGCATAAATAGAACATGTTTAAAATATATGAATTAAAAAAAGAAATTGGATCATAAAAATGTATGATAATCTCACATTATTTCTAAAAACTTTAGAGACATGGAGGTCTTGAGAGGAACGTAGGGAGCATAAAAACATGCATATCGGGAATGTGCATTAGAGCAAATAACTTTAACAGTATTAAAAATGAAAAATTTATAAAGAACATGTGAATTCACATTTTAATTAAAGGATGTGATGAACAATAATTGAAAATCTGTAACAAGTTAAAAGATTAAAAATTAGTAGTTAATAGTTAAAAATTAAAACGGAGACATCCTATATATTGTAGGCAAGGACTGATCTACATGTGCGCTTGTATATCAATGTCAATATTGAGACCCTTCGGTTGCAGTGTGTTTAATTGATAAATCCAAAAGGTTTCTTGTTTGTGCAATTTAAGTAGATGTTGACCAAAAGGTATATTATTAATCCAATTACTTTTGTGGGCACTTTTGGCATTAATGAAACTTTTTTAGCAGTAGGTTTTCTAAAATTAATGACAGACACTTTATTGGAGCTGTCAACGTACAGGGTGAGATCTAGAGTCTATTCTCTCCTTTTACCAATTTCCTGTAAACTTTAAATTAAAAGTATTCAAGTTAATATACCAGTGAAATTCCTGTATTAGCTCACAAGGACCTTTCCATAAAATGATAACGTCATCGATATATCGATAGTAATTAATTATATTCCCCATCTAAAGATGGTCATTCCATATATATGCTTTTTCAAAATTATGTATAATTTAATTAGCATAGGATGGGGCGAATGTTGTCCCCATCGCAGAGCCTTGGGTTTGAAGTTAAAATTTATCCTTGAACACAAAATAATTGTGTTTGAGTATGAATTTAGTGCTTTCACTTAATAAAATTAATATGTTCCTGTGGAATAGACCATCCTTGCAATTCATTTTTAACAGACTCTACTCCAGCAATATGAAGAATGCTGGTATAGGGTGCAGAGACATCGAAAGTGACTCACCAATAGTCCTTTCCCCACTCTATCACTTCATAATGTTTAATTACGTCAGAAGTATCTTTGAGATAGGATTTAGTTTTGGTTACTATGGGCTGTAAATAGAAATCAACGTATTGGGAAAGGTTATCACAATAGGACCCTATACCCCAGACAATCCTTATGGATTTTGGGGAGGTGGTAAAAAATAGAAATATTAGGATTTTTTTCATATAGGAAGAAAAATTCATCACTATTCAGTGCATCTTCATTCTTAGCTTTAATGAGGAGTTGGTGCAACTGTTTAGTAAAATTAAACGTTGGATCTCTATCTAAAATGTTATATGTATTAGAATCACTAAGTAAATTTGAGGTTTTTTTTAAATAGTCTGTCCTAGATTGTAAAATGATCCACCGCCTTTATCGGCTGACCTGATGATTATATCTCCATTGTCAGATAATTTTTTAAGAGATAATCTTTCAGGCTTACTAAGGTTATCATTATATTTATTCAATGCACAGTTTTTGGCAGAAAATACTGAGTTCAGATCTTTTAATACAAGTTTGGAAAATACAGGGATATTTACACCTTGTGATCCTACCAGATAAAAATTGGACTTTTTCTTAAAGTGAGAATGAGAAATTTCAGGTTCAGTATCATAAGTTGATAGGTCCATTGAATCAGATTCACATATCTCAATATTATTATGATCTATAGGGCTATTTTCCCTTAATAGATTTTTTAAAATTTTAAGTGTATCCAAATCATTATATTTAAAGGAACATGAAACCCAAATTTTTTCTTTCATGATTTAGATAAAGCACACAATTGTAAACATTTTTCTAATTTACTTATGTTATCAATTTTGCTTTATTCTCTTAGTATCCTTTCTTGAAGGAGCAGCAATGCACTACTGGGAATTAGCTGAACACATCAGTAAGACAATCACAAAAGGCATATATGTGCAGAGACCAATCAGCAGCTAGCTCCCAGCTCCTGAGCCTATATCAATGTGCTTTTAAAGAAAGGATTCCAAGAGAATGAGGCAAATTAGATAAAAGAAGTCAATTGGAAAGTTGTTTAAAAATGTATGCTCTATCTAAATCATGAAAAAAAAATGTTGGGGTTTCATGTCCCTTTAATGTGTTCTGGATTATACGGTTTTCTAAACTCAGAATTTTTAAGATAATATTACTTTAATGCAAGTCTTCTGATATATTTATGGACATCCAGATAGGCTTCAAATATATTAAGTAATTTTTTGGGAGCATATTTCAATCCCTTTCTCAATAACTTAATATCAGAATTTTCCAAAGGGATACCTGCCAAATTAAAAATATCAGTCTTGGCTTTTTCTAGATCCTTTGTCTTCTGTCTTGATGTCTGTACTCGTCTCCCTGCTCTTGTTCCTCTTCTATTTCTAGAGTTCTTTTTTGTTCTTTTTTGTTGTCTTTGCTTTGGTGTTAAAGGCATGTTTTCTCTGAAATGTTCATATGTGTGTGGATGTTGATACAGTATGTTTTGATCCTGGCGAACCTCTAAAAAATATCTATGTCTATTTCCTGATTTTTTAGGTTTATTTCCCTGTGTCTCCCAATCATGATATTCTTGATTATCATTATTTAGAACATCAAATCTATTGTAAGATGGGAAATTTTAATTTTTATTTCCATTAAAATTGTAGTTATCGTTGTTACAATGATAACTAACATTTCTGGGGGCCCCATTTTTATGTCTCCAGTTATGACTATTATTTTTATTATTAGTGGAATTCCTATGTTTAATGTTTCCAGATTTCCAGTTAGCATGACAATAATTGTTGGTGTGTTGAACAGGAATATGTTTATAATCCTGATTTATATTTTGGCGATTACTATTTTGGGGCCTTGGTACTCTATTATGGGACCTACAGTAGGTGTTCTGGTGGGTGTGTTAGTAAGTGATAAATTCTTAATAGTATGAGTACGGGAATGGTGAGGAGGCTGTTGTTCATTAGGAACTACATGGTTTCCTGTGTGCACAATTTCATCATCAATGTTTTTGTTTTTATAGGTATAAACCCTATTTTCCTTAAAATCCTCCATATCTCTAATTAACTTTTTATTGGCTACATTAAGAGTTTTGCGTTATGAGGGGTGCGGTGCTAACTTGCACGTTATTGTCACTGCTCACTTACCTACAGCGCTGGTATTACAGGTTTTCCTAAACCCAGCGTTATTAGGCAAGAAGTGAGCGTAGAGCAAAATTGAGCTCCATACCGCACTCCAATACCAGCGCTGCGTAAGTCAGCAGTGAGCTGGTTTTACATGCTCGAGCACGATTTCCCCATAGACATCAATGGCAGAGCCAGCTGAGAAAAAGTCTAACACCTGCAAAAAAGCAGCGTAAAGCTCCGTAATGCAGCCCCATTGATTCCTATGGGGAAACAAAATTTATGTTTACACCTAACACCCTAACATGAACCCAGAGTCTAAACACCCCTAATCTTATTAACCCCTAATCTGCTGCCCCTGACATCGCCAACACCTACATTATACTTATTAACCCCTAATCTCCCGCCCCCAATGTCGCTGCAACCTACCTACACTTATTAACCCCTAATCTGCCGCTCCGGACATTGCCGCCACTATAATAAACATATTAACCCCTAAACCGCCGCACTGCCACCTCGCAAACACTAGTTAAATATTATTAACCCCTAATCTGCTGCCCCTTTCATCGCCGCCACCTACCTACATTTAGTAACCCCTTATCTGCCGCCCCCAATGTCGCCGCCCCTATACTAAATTTATTAACCCCTAAACCTAAGTCTTACCCTAACCCTAACACTCCCTAACTAAAATATAATTAAAATAAATCTAAATAAAAAATTACTATCATTACCTAAATTATTCCTATTTAAAACTAAATACTTGCCTGCAAAATAAACCCTAAGCTAGCTACAATATAACTAATAGTTACATTGTATCTATCTTAGGGTTTATTTTTATTTTACAGGCAAGTTTGTATTTATTTTAACTAGGTAGAATAGTTACTAAATAGTTATTAACTATTTACTAACTACCTAGTTAAAATAAATACAAATTTACCTGTAAAATAAAACCTAACCTGTCTTACACTAACACCTAACATTACACTACAATTAAATAAATTAAATTAATTAAATACAATTACCTAAATTACAAAAAATAACAAAGACTAAATTACACAAAATAAAAAACAAATTATCAGATATTTAAACTAATTACACCTAATCTAATAGCCCTATCAAAATAAAAAAGCCCCCCAAAATAAAAAATAACCCTAGCCTAAACTAAACTACCAATAGCCCTTAAAAGGGCCTTTTGCGGGGCATTGCCCCAAAGAAATCAGCTGTTTTGAAGGTAAAAAAAAAATACAAACAACCCCCCCAATAGTAAAACCCACATTCCACACAACCAACCCCCCAAATAAAATACTAACTAAAAAAACCTAAGCTCCCCATTGCCCTGAAAAGGGCATTTGTATGGGCATTGCCCTTAAAAGGGCATTTAGCTATATTGCTGCCCAAACCCTAATCTAAAACAAAAACCCACCCAAAAAAACCTTAAAAAAACCTAACACTAACCCCCTAAGATCCACTTACAGTTTTGAAGACTGGACATCCATCCTAAACGAAGCTGGGAGAAGTCCTCAGCGAAGCAGCAAGAAGACTTCAACGAAGCCCGGAGAAGTCTTCATCCAAGCCGGCAGAAGTGGTCCTCCAGACTGGCAGAAGTCTTCATCGAGATGGCATCTTCTATCTTCATCCATCTGGCGAGGAGCGGGTCCATCTTCAAGACATGCGACGCGGAGCAAGTTCCTTTAAATGACGTCATCCAAGATGGTGTCCCTTTAATTCTGTTTGGCTGATAGAATTCTATCAGCCAATCGGAATTAAAGGTTAAAAAATCCTATTGGCTGATCGGATCAGCCAATAGGATTGAAGCTCAATCCTGTTGGCTGATTGCATCAGCCAATAGGATTTTTTAACCTTTAATTCCGATTGGCTGATAGAATTCTATCAGCCAATCGGAATTAAAGGGACGCCATCTTTGATGACGTCATTTAAAGGAACCTTCATTCATCTTTAGTCGTCGGAAGAAGAGGATTCTCCGCGCCAGATGTCTTGAAGATGGACCCGCTCCTCGCCGGATGGATGAAGATAGAAGATGCCGTCTGGATGAAGACTTCTGCCATCTGGAGGACCACTTCTGCTAGGTAGTTAGTAAATAGTTAATAACTATTTAGTAACTATTCTACCTAGTTAAAATACAAACTTGCCTGTAAAATAAAAATAAACCCTAAGCTAGCTACAATGTAACTATTAGTTATATTGTAGCTAGCTTAGGGTTTATTTTACAGGTATGTATTTAGTTTTAAATAGGAATTATTTAGGTAATGATAGTAATTTTTATTTAGATTTATTTTAATTATATTTAAATTAGGGGCTGTTACCGTTAGGGTTAGACTTAGGTTTAGGGGTTAATAAATTTAGTATAGTGGCGGCGACGTTGGTGCAGCAGATTAGGGGTTAATAACAGTAATGTAGGTTACGGCGATGTTAGGGACAGCAGATTAAGGGTTAATAATATTTAACTAGTGTTTGCGATGCAGGAGTGCAGCGGTTTAGGGGTTAATATGTTTATTATAGTGGTGGCGATGTCGGGAGCTGCAGATTAGGGGTTAATAATTTTATTTTAGTGTTTGCGATGCGGGAGGGGCTCGGTTTAGGGCTTTGTAACGTAAAACTCATAACTACTGACTTTAGAATGCGTTACCAATCTTGCGGGATAGGCTGTACCGCTCACTTTTGGCCTCCAAAAAAAAGCTTGTAATACCGGCGCTATGGAAGTCCCATTGAAAAAAGACTTTACGAAAATTGCGTAAGTTAATTTGCGGTAGGGCCAAAAAAGTGTGCGGGACAGCTGTACTACAAGACTCGTAATAGCAGTGGTAGTGAAAAAGCAGCGTTATAACCCATAACGCTGCTTTTTTACTCATAACGCAAAACTCTTAATCTAGCCATATGTTTGGTACATTGTAATTCCTTTTCAAGTTTCTCTATACGTAATTGTATATTTTTATTATAATTTTGCCATGTTTCATCCTCTTTATAGGGTTGAATGTTTATAATAATATCAGATATTTCATTCTTAGTTTTCTCAAGGCGCTGTTTCCTATATTTGATTAAAATTTTAATCAAATTAATAGAGCACTCATGTAATGATGTTTCCCATTCAGTGGTAAGCTCTACTTCTTCTAGATCGAATGCAGGGTTTTAAAAAATTCTTAACCCCCTAGGAACAATATAATGTAAGATGTAATTATCTAGCAATAATAAGTATTTCCAATCTTTGACATCTTGCTCTAAACATGTTTCTAATTTCTTAAAAAGTATCTCAGGACTGGCAATGGGCTCAGCATCTGGGGGAGGGGTTTCAATAAGATTAATTGCTCTCTGTCTGGTGATTCTAGAGGAGCGTTCACCAAAAATGTCAGCCATCTATAAACAAACTGACCAATAAAAAAGTGGTTTAAATGAAATGATTCAAATGATGAATAGCTAAATTAAATTGTGTGAAACAAACAACCACACACCTGCAGCTAGTTCTAAAGGAAAAAAGTGAATAGAAAATAATGGGTTGTGATCGGCGCTTGTGCGTAAGTGAAGAATAATAATATAAAAAAATAAAGAAAAATAAATAATAAATGTTGAATATTGGTGAATCTGATTGCTGTTTTATGGGCAACCAAAGATAAATGCTTATGTGTGAATAAAAATGTGAAAAGTAACACACCTGGTAAACAACCTGAAAACAATTCAAACAGGTCAAGTGATTCAATAAACAAACTAAAATATCGACACAATATTAATAATAATGTCCTCAGATGAAAATATCCTCAGATAAAGATTCCAAAAACAGAAAAAGTGTATGTTATATGCAAAGATATAAAGTCATTTATTTAATTTTTAACTATTAACTACTAATTTGTAATCTTTTAACTTGTTCCAGATCTTCAATTATTGTTCATCACATCCTTTCACTAAATGTGAATTCACATGTTCTTTATCAATTTTTCATGTTTAATACTATTAAAGTTATTTGCTTCTAATGCACATTCCCAATATGCATGTTTTCATGCTCCCTACGTTCCTTTCAAGACCTCCATGTCTCTATAGTTTTTAGAAATAATGTGAGATTATCATACATTTTTATAATCCCATTTCTTTTATTTATTTATATATTTTAAACATGTTCTATTTATGCAATACTATTTTTAATTAGCCGTTACGTCATTTATTTTTTATGTTATATGCATTGAATTCTGTGTATATTGGCAAATGGTGTTATGATACTTACTGTCACTTTAATTGTGGACAATTTAAAGAGCAGCCGGATGTTCCGTTTTCATCCAACTACTGATTACTCATTCCTCTTGAGAAAGCCCGACCGTTGTTTAGGAGAAACGCGTTGAGGGAAACCACTCGCCTGACGTCCTGGAGAGGCTGTCTGTTCCAGTGGGGACTGTAATTTATGCAAGTTACAAACTATTGTTGCGCTCCAAATGCCCTGCTTACGGATTGCTGCCAATTGTGATCTACACTATCCACTCACTTAAAGGCGTGTTTTATCTTTTTTATCTGGTGAGTGCAATCTATGTTATTGTGCACTCACCTTGTTTATAAATAAATTCACTTGAGTCGGATCTGCGCTGTGTTTTTTATTCTCTTTCAACACATGAACTTATGCCCTCTAGCTCTTGAAAAGGGAAAAATGCATTGAAATAATTCTTCAAATTCAAGGATATTGCTAAAAGCATAGGATCAGAATATTTTAAATATTTGAAAAGAGAATAACAAGAGATCAAACACAATTTGATGTTAATAGTAAATAACAAATTATGGGGCATATCTATCAAGCTCTGAATGGAGCTTGACGCCCTGCAGGCTCGCCAAAAACAGCAGTTATGAAGCAGTGGTCTAAAGGCAGCTGCTCCATAACCCTGTCCGCCTACTCTGAGCAGGCGGACAGACATCACCACAAATCAACCCGATCAGGTTGATTGACACCCCTCTGGCCGCGAGTCTGCAGGGGGTGGCGTTGCACCAGCAGCTTACAAGAGCTACTGGTGCAATGCTGAATACGGAGAGCCTATTGCTCTCCACATTCAGTGAGGTATGTCGGACCTGATCAGGTCCGACATACCTTTTGATAAATATCCCCCATGTCACAATTGCATTCCATATTTGATTAATGAAGGCTTGATTGACAATAAGCTGTCCTTTAAACATAAGAGGCACACTTCAAATGAAAATAAAATAACATGTGAGACTACAGAGGATAATGTAAGTAATTCATGATAACAACATGAATACCAAAAAATAATAATGAAGGAAAATGAGAGAAAATTCTTAAAAAAAAAATTATAGATTTTTTTTTTAGTATTATTTTATTCAATGACAATTTTACACATGGGGTAATTGATTCAACCTTCTAGTTTAATATTTCCTTGATTAATGGATCAAACAGAGATTTAAAACATTGAATGAAATCGAAAATATCAATTATTCCTACATATATACCATTTTCATAAGATTTTTTTCTTTTGTGATTCAGATAGAGCATGCAATTTTAAGCAACTTTCTAATTTACTCCGATTATCAAATTTTCTTCATTCTCTTGGTATCTTTATTTGAAAAGCAAGAATGTAAGTTTAGATGCCGGCCCATTTTTGGTGAACAACCTGGGTTGTTCTTGATGATTGGTGGATTAATTTAACCGACCAATAAACAAGTGCTGTCCAGGGTCTGAACCAAAAAATTGCTTAGATGCCTTCTTTTTCAAATAAAGATAGCAAGAGTATGAAGAAAAAATGATAATAGGAGTTGTTTAGAAAGTTGCTTAAAATTGCATGCTCTATTTGAATCACGAAATAAAAAATTTGGGTTCAGTGTCCCTTTAAGTTATTACTTAAAGGGACACTGAACCCAAATCTTTTCGTTCATGATTCAGATAGAGCATGCAATTTTAAGCAACTTTCTAATTTACTCCTAATCATTCTCTTGCTATCTTCATTTGAAAATCATGAATGTAAATCTTAACAGTCAGACTATTTTCGGTTCAGCACCACGGATAGCGCTTGCTTATTGGAGGCTGACATTTACCCACCAATAATCAAGCACAATCCAGGGTCTCAACCAAAAATGGGCAGGCTCCTATGCATCACATTTCTGCTTTTTAAATAAAGATAGCAAGAGAACAATGAAAAATGTATAATAGGAGTAAATTAGAAAGTTGCTTAAAATTGCATGCTCTATCTGAATCATTAAAGGAAAAAATATGGGTTCAGTGTCCCTTTAATGGGAAATACAAACTAGTAAATCAGCTCTGTTCATTTCTAAAAACATTTTAAAAAACAATGAACTCATGTAAATAATTAAGAATATGTTTTACTTTGTTAAAATGGAAAACAATGTATGATTGTTCATGTCGAAGTTAAGATTTGAATAATGATATCCAATCCTGAATTCATATTTTACAGAGATGGATGTTGGTGCTGGACCCTCAAGCTTGGGTTTGTCCAAGTCTGGTATGTCTCATTATACTTCACTTTTGGCTTACAAATTTGGACATAACATTGCCTAATACATTTACATTGATCTATATTAACATGGATCCTCTAATTAGATTTCAAGTGTACTTAAAAAGAAGAATCACAATTCAGAGATCGAATTCCATTGTAATCAAAATCACAATTTATTAGTATTTGAAGATATTCCTCAGAATCTTGCTATCTTTATTTGAATGTAATCTTAGGGTCTGGCCCATTTTGGATTCAGCACCTGGGTAGTGCTTGACAGTTGGTGGCTACATTTAGACAATAGTGATGTCGCGAACCTAAAATTTTCGGACTCGAACTTCCGGTATTGTTCGCGAACGCGCGAACCGCGCGAACCGCGCAAACCGCCATTGAATTCAATAGGCAGGCAAACTTTAAAACCTACAAGGACTCTTTCTGGCCACAATAGTGATGGAAAAGTTGTTTCAAGGGTACTAACACCTGGACTGTCGCATGCTGGAGGGGGATCCCTGGCAAAACTCCCATGGAAAATTACATAGTTTATGCAGAGTCTGCTTTTAAGCCATAATGGGCCTAAATCAACTATCATTCCCAAAGTGGCTGTCTCAAAACATCCCGGACAGAAGATAGATTGATAGATAGGATAGATAGATATACATAGATTGATAGTTAGATAGAATCGATAGAAGAGAAATAGATAGATTTGTTAGATATATAATTACCCTAATAAAGTCTAATAATTAAATATGCGTTCTTGGACCCAACTAGCTTATGTTAATTAGTACTTTTCTTAGCACTTTAATCCCTGTTCCCCCCCCCCCTATCGGGGGTGTTCTATATGGCCTGCCTGTTTACCCTGAAAAAATATAATAATAAGACATGCGGTCTGGTACCAATTTTAACTAGGTTGTGTTTTAAGTACTACCATTCTTAGCACTTTAATCTCTGTAACTCCCCCTATTTGGTGAGGTCTATACGGCCTGGATGATTACCCATACAAAATATAATAATAAGACATCTGCTCTTGGTCTGCGACCCATGGTAACTATGTTGTGTTAATTAGTAATGTCCTTCACATTTTAATAGCTGTTACTCATACTCACCCTATCGGTGGAGGTCTATATGGCCTGCATGATTACCCTTACAAAATATAATAACCAAACATATGCTCTGGGACCCATGGTAAGTAGGTTGTGTTAAGTAGTACTGTTCTTTGCAGTTTAATACCTGTTACAACACCAAATGGTGGCAGGTCTATCTTGCCTTCATGATTAGCTGCACCCAAACCCCAAAAAAAGCCGAGTGGTCTTAGACTAACACCCATGGCTAACTCGGTTGTTTCAATTAGTACTATTCTTAGCACTTTCACCCCTGTTACGGGTGGTCTACATGGCCATCATGATTAGCCGAACAAAATACTACAATCCAACCTTTGCTCAGTCTTCATAGGCCCTTCATTGTCTGTATTTTGATAGTACAGTTTTTATTATTTTTATAGCTGATACAACACCGAATGGTGGCAGCTCTATATGGCCTGCATGATTAGCCGCACCCAAAACAAAAATAAATACAAGCGGTCTTGGATTAACACCCATGGCTAACTCTGTTGTTTCAAGTAGTACTATTCTTAGCACTTTCATCTCATCATCCCTGTTACTTCCAGGACTCTCGGTGGTGGTCTACATGGCCATCATGATTAGCCTAACCAAATACTACAATCCAACCTTGGCTCAGTCTTCCTAAGGCCCTTCATTGGCTGTATTTTGGTAGTACTGTTCTTATTAGTTTAATAGCTGATACGACACCGAATGGTGGCAGCTCTATATGGCCTGCATGAATAGCCGCACCCAAAGCCAAAAAAAGCCAATCGATTTTGCACTAACACCCATGGCTAACTCTGTTGTTTCAAGTTCTACTATTCTTAGCTCTTTCATCTCATCCCTGTTACTTCCAGGACTCTCAGTGGTGGTGGTCTACATGGCCATCATGATTAGCCTAACCAAATACTACAATCCAACCTTGGCTCAGTCTTCCTAAGGCCCTTCATTGGCTGTATTTTGGTAGTACTGTTCTTATTAGTTTAATAGCTGATACGACACCGAATGGTGGCAACTCTATATGGCCTGCATGAATAGCCGCACCCAAAGCCAAAAAAAAGCCAAGCGGTTTTGCACTAACACCCATGGCTAACTCTGTTGTTTCAAGTTCTACTATTCTTAGCTCTTTCATCTCATCCCTGTTACTTCCAGGACTCTCAGTGGTGGTGGTCTACATGGCCATCATGATTAGCCTAACCAAATACTACAATCCAACCTTGGCTCAGTCTTCCTAAGGCCCTTCATTGGCTGTATTTTGGTAGTACTGTTCTTATTAATTTAATAGCTGAAATTTTAATTTTTAATTACTAAGAATACTGTCACAACAAATATGATTGGTGTAAATATTTTTCAAGTAGGCCTGGCACACAGGCTTGGAAGGCAGTAGAAAAGTGCAATTCTAGGGCACGAGCAAACTGAGGATTAAGATCATCAACAATCAAGAATTTTTTAATTTTAATTAGTAGCTATACTGTGACAACAATTATGATTGGTGTAAATAGTTGGCAAGACGGCCTGGCACAAAAGGCTGGCAGGCAGGAGGTAAATGCAATTCAAGGACACTAGGAGACTGATTACTGACAGTCAAAACAGTGATGATTGACAATTTTTGCAATACTGTTAAAAGAAATATGATTGCTGGCAATAAATTGGCTAGGTGGGCCGGGCACACAGCAGGCTGCAAGGCAGGAGGAAAGTGCTATTCACTGGCACCAGCAAACTGAGGATTCACAACAACTATTAACAAAAATTTTAATTTTTAATTACTAAGAATACTGTCACAACAAATATGATTGGTGTAAATATTTTTCAAGTAGGCCTGGCACACAGGCTTGGAAGGCAGTAGAAAAGTGCAATTCTAGGGCACGAGCAAACTGAGGATTAAGATCATCAACAATCAAGAATTTTTAAATTTTAATTAGTAACTATACTGTGACAAAAAATTATGATTGGTGTAAATAGTTGGCAAGACGGCCTGGCACAAAAGGCTGGCAGGCAGGATGTAGATGCAATTCAAGGACACTAGGAGACTGATTACTGACAGTCAAAACAGTGATGATTGACAATTTTTGCAATATTGTTAAAAGAAATATGATTGCTGGCAACAATTGGCTAGGTGGGCCTGGCTCACAGCAGGCTGCAAGGCAGCAGGAAAATGCTATTCAATGGCACCAGCAAACTGAGGATTCTCAACAACTATTACCAACAATTTTAATTTTTAATTATTAAGAATACTGTCACAACAAATATGATTGGTGTAAATATTTTTCAAGTAGGCCTGGCACACAGGCTTGGAAGGCAGTAGAAAAGTGCAATTCTAGGGCACGAGCAAACTGAGGATTAAGATCAACAATCAAAATGTTTTTAATTTTAATTAGTAACTATACTGTCTTTGACAACAATTATGATTGGTGTAAATAGTTGGCTCGACGGCCTGGCACAAAAGGCTGGCAGTGGCAGGCAGGAGGTAAATGCAATTCAATGGCACTAGGAGACTGAATATTTGCAGTCCAAAAAATTATGATTTTTATTTTTTTATATACTGTTACAAGAATTTTGATTGGTGCCACTAATTGGCTAGTTGGGCCTGGCACACAGGCTGGCAGATATGAGTCGTGGATGGTAGGTAGGGCAGCAATTTAACACAGTATGCTGTGTAAGTGACAAAAACACAGGCCTGATAGAAAATTAAGTTAGATTACACTAGCAAAATATTTTAAAATTTTAGATTTTAATATTAAAATTATGTTAAGAAGTGCAATGCACATATGACTCTATGAGTGGTCGCACTGGCTGGCTGCTACGTAGGGCAGCAATTAACAACAGTATGCTGTGTAAGTCAGATAGACAGTTAAACACAGGCCTGATAGAAAATACAATTAGATTACACTAGCATAATGATTTAAAGACTTTTTTTGGAAATTTAAAGAAAAAGGTTAAGCACATACATATGAGTCGTGGCTGATAGCCTTGGAAGGGCAGCTATTAAAAACAGTAGGCTCTGTAAGTCGGATACACACGCGCCTGATAGAAAATACTATTAGATTACACTAGAAAAATGATTGAAATTATTTTTTTTGGGGGGGGGGGGGAAATTAAAAAAAGGTTAAACACATATGAGTCATGGCTCATAGACTAGGGAGGGCAGCAAGTAAACACAGTAGGCTCTGTATGTCAGCAAAACACACAGGCCGGATAGAAAATTATATTAGATTACACTAGCAAACAAATTTAAACTTTTTTTTTATATATTAAAATTAAGGTGAAGAAGAATAGATATGAGTGCTGGGTGGCTGCCTGGCACAGACCAATTAACCAAAAGACTGAAAAAAAATGAGGTATATTAATGCTGAGTGAGCCTGACAGACACAGGCCTGATAGTAAATGTAATTAGATTACACTAGCAAAATATATATATATATATATATTTTTAATTTAATTTAAAATAATGTTATAAATGGATATTAACACTGGTGGCTGCTGGCTGGCAAAGAGCAATGAACCAGAGTATATGCTGTGTGACACTGGCCTGATAGAAAATGAAAAAAAATTACACTAGAAAAATAATTAAATTTTTTGGTTAGTTAAATTTAAACTAATGTTGTTAGGGAGATATCAGTGGTGGCAGTAGTCACAGCATATGCTGTGAGCCTTAAACGCACAGCCTGAAAGCCAGGAAAATGCTAATAAAACAAAAACGAAAAAAAAAAAAACGGCACGAAATATAGCCCTAAAAAGGGCTTTTTGGGGTGCTGTGCTTGCAGCAGAGATGAGTGGAGTCCTTCTGGACTGTAAATACACTAGCCTAGCTATGTTTTTCCTATTAATGTCAGGAGCAAAAACACAACACGTCCTCTCATTAAGAAAGCAAGGTCGT
Organism: Bombina bombina; assembly: GCF_027579735.1. Taxonomy (NCBI): domain Eukaryota; kingdom Metazoa; phylum Chordata; class Amphibia; order Anura; family Bombinatoridae; genus Bombina; species Bombina bombina. The sequence continues at coordinate 1,097,714,302 of NC_069502.1, read as the reverse complement.
TATGAGTCTAAAATGGCGGATTCCGAGTAGCTGGGAGGGTCTGTGAGGGAGTGTCTGATGTTGATTGGCTCTAATGTGTCAGGCGGCTGTGACATAAAGGGTCAAAGTTTCCACAATGATGACACATAGGGGCGCATCGCCATGTGTTCGCCCACAAACGCGAACGCGAACAAGCTATGTTCGCTGTGAACCGTTCGCAGTTTTTACACATGTGCAGAATATATAAATATACATCTCATATGCTTTGATATTTTATTCTTATCATTAAGATAGAAGGATAATTAAATATTCATGATGAGGGGGGCATGTCCGGGCAGCGTTGTGAGAGGACGCAAAATCAGGGAGCTCTAGGCTGAGTCTATTAAACTTACAAGTTTTCACAGCAATCAAGCAATATAGTTGGAAAAAGACTATATATTCAAGCTAACGCAAGCCAGCTGATCATTAAAATACCAAACTTGAATATATTCATGACGCCTATACTCTGATCTGGATGGTTGAGGCCTGGTAAGCTAGGGCCTTGGATTTCCTCCCCAGGTACACCGGGTACAATAGCCGATTAGTGAATCTCTACACGTGGCATTTGCAGATATACCTATTTACAAATGGAGGAGGACCAATACACAAGGATAATAGCTTTCCTTAAAGACCTTGAGCTGCGGATGGAATACAATTTTCTGGATCTTATTTGCACAGTAAGAGACTCTTGTGAGGAGGTAAACAATGATGCCCTAGAAATAGCTAAGATTAGAGAGGCCAATAGGCAACTGGGAATGACCGGTGACTTCACCCCACATTGCAATGCCGATCGCAGTTCAGATTCGGAAGTTAATGCGCAGGATCAGAGAATGGCTCTGCACCATGGAAAGTCCGAGATTCCCTGCCTCAAACCTGGAACTTACGCATCGGGCAACACTAAAAAACCTGAGGTTGGCATTCAGATCGTGCCGACTAGTACATCAGATGGGTCCCGTATGACTACAAAATTAGAATACACGCCTCACAAAACTTGGGGACTATTGCAACTTGGACCCAGCCGAATTACTGATGACGCAATGTCAGGAATCATAGCCGATATAGACTCCAGGTATCAGAAACGGACATTTATCATTCTAAGCATATACTTGCCTGACTATGGTGCAGGGATCTCGCTGGATTCTAAGGGAGTGACTTGTTACTCTTGGCTCGGGTCTCCAGTATAAGTCAGGGGTCGCAATGCTACACAACATACCCGGACAGAGGAGAGATGCACTGACGAGACCTCTGAGGAGATCACTAATGAGAAGTCAGTACCTTCTTGGACGTACACCTCCCTCTACGGTCCATTTAGCAAGCCTTTCAATCCCATTAGTGCACTTTGTGAGTACAGGAGTAGGGTAAACAGTGTCCCACAATTCCTGTGTCCATTTCTTCAATCTGGACATTACTTGACTACTTCTGTTTAATATCAGTTTAATATCAGTTACTGTTTTAGTCTTTGTCAATATGAGCTCTCTATGTTGATCCCAGTCCACAGAATGTCTTGTTTACATTGTTTATGCTTTGTTTTTTTGTTTTTACTGACATGCTCTTTATTTTGTGGCAAACATTTTAACATTATCTTAGAATGGTCATACAGTTTACTTTATATCATACATTGCACCACAGTTATATGTGTATAGCTGTCTCTCGTTCTGTCTCTCTACTTGGGACAATTGGTAGGAAAGATAACTCTGAATGTTTTCTATGTGGCTGTCTTAATGGTTTATATATCTAACTACTCTGAGATAATATTTTTTTTTTGTTTGTTTTTGTTTTTCTGATACCTAAAATACAGGTCCCCTATCAGCGGCCAAGATAGGGTAATGCAGCTCACTTGTATAATGAGGAGTTTCGAAAAATTTAAGTTCAGCTTAATGCCATTGCCACACTTTATGTGATAAGGAGGGTAAAGTAATGTATGAACACCTTAAGGATCCTTTCAGAATCCTACCATAGCCTGCTGACAGACACTAGAATAGGAGTGGGTTAGGAAAGTTTTATTATACGTCATTTCACTACTAGATAAGTCTATTACTTTACTTTAGCATATGTGGACATGTGGTCCATTTACTTTTATATAAAGTACCCCCAGGTACAGAATCACCCCCAGATTGAGTATTGGTTTGCACACTAATATTTGTGTTTTTTTCCATATCTACCATGTGCATCACGCAAAACATTCACCTGCTCCTTACCCCTATTCACCCATACTAACATGTGCGTCACTCATATTGTATTACCCCTGGGGGGGGTTTAGGCTACATGTTCAATCATTTTGACCCTACTTTTCAGTATCCTATACTCACTCTGGACCCATCTTAGAAGTCTCAGCATCAAGTTATCATAATCCCTCCCCATCCTGTCCTACACAGTCCATCCCAACAGAATCTCATCTCATCTTCACGTCCCATTGGACTTAATCCTAAATACTATACTCTCTGGACCCCACTTACATTCTGGTCTCTATACATAGAACCATATATACCTGTGGCTTACCCCTTCCCACAATTACAGTCCATTTTCCTCCCCCTTATTTCTATCCTCTATACTCCCTTCCAGTCAGAATACACTCCATATTGATATTCGCTACCATGCCTTCATTCCCAACCAATACTCATGACAATCAGGTTATAATTACTTTCAAATATGATAGCCACATTTGACACGTAGTCACGGTTGCTGACCCGATTTCTCCCTGCATTATATGTTTAGACTATGAGGGAGAGGAGAAGGTAAAATTTAAAGATCCTGATGTGTACACGCTGTAGGATACCTAGTTACCTGTTGAATATACATGCCTGTTGCTCTCTCACAACAACATACCAGAGATCTTGTTAGTAACTTGTTGTAATTTATATTGTTTTATATTTGCTGCACTCTTATTCTTCAACAATAAGTTTTAATGTATTTTATCTAATACGTATAGAAACCTAGAATGTACACTGAGGATTTGCCTCTGTTTCTCCTAGATATTATCTTCGTAATGTCTCTATTACAGATTCATATTCACAGATACATGTCCCCAGGTATCATATCCCAACATTTATATCCTACTATTTATTGGGTCACAAAGAAATGTATATATCTCCTTAACGTGCCAGATATCTATGCTTTTATAGGATGGAAACCCCTCAGACTATACCTGAGACGGCCATTAAATTCCCTGTACACGTTCCCCCTTCCCCCCCCAATTTTCAAGCAGCTCTTGCCTGCTGATTTCTCCCTTACTCGTTTCCACATGGTCCATGAGTGACCTCCAAGTAACTATCATTCACCATTTAGTCTATAATCCACTGAGCCCATGAGTGGCTCATTCTATAGTTACTCCATTTCTATACTTATAATGAAAAATGAGGTTTCATTGGTGTTTATGTTATCTCTTTGCAGTGAATATCTTGCCTACTACAATTTGATTTACCATAATGAGTATACTGGACTTTTATGTTCTAATTAGAGCACAGCAGTTATTGAAACAAGATATTAGCCTGTTGTATAATCTCCCAACTGTCTTGATCTGTCAATACCTTATACTTTTTCTTTTATCTATTATGTTAATGCACAAAAACCTCAATAAAAAATTTATAAAAAAAAAAAAATATTCATGATGATAGGAGGAAATTATATATTTGATTGAAATTGCATGCTCTATCCGATTCATTAAATCAACATATGCAATAGACTATTCCTTTAGAGTGACATTCTCAAATATTGATATTGTATTTATCTAAAGATACAAAATATCTTTATTACACTGTTTGGATGAAACAATACTGTGATTTAAATCACATCTTTCACTCTCGGATTACCATTATATATAAGCATATTCTAACAGCACCATGATGACATAGTTTAAACTATATCTTATGTCTTGCATTGTGATCAATGTGTTGTGTCAGAAACCAGATTACTGTACATTGCACAAATTTATATATGTGCCACATGTATTATGCTCTAGTTGTCACCAGGTGTTATTCAAAGTGTTAATTGTCTATCTGGATTTATTTCGAAACAGGGACCAATAGTTATTGTTAGATATGCCATAGATTAATATGATAAGAATTGAATGTCTAATATTTTAAGAAATAGTACATATGTGAAGGACATCATTTTCTTTCCACTCATCTTGATGAACTATTGAATTTAATTGTCATAATAGTGGTCTAGTCTTCACATTTCGAAATATATTATTTTAAATAGTTTAGAAATATTTTATTTTATAATACCAAATATGTATATTTAAAGCTGACGTGCAAATTGTGTTACATAATATTTATTTAGATCATTAATAGTTGAAGTTAATTTGACAAGCCCGGAGGGATCCAGCACCAATGCAGACCTGTCCTTGGAGGATGCTGGTAAGTCCATTTACTCATTAATACGTCATTAAAGGTGTCTTTTGCAAAAATATTTGGATCATGATTATGATGAAACATTCCATTTGAATAAAACTTATAATGTACTCCTCTAATTATATATATATATATATTTATTTTATTATTTTAATATTAAGATCTCAAAGCTGCTTAGTCTACACCTTTGTGCTTCAGAACATGGATAGCACATGTTGATATTTTGTATAAATGTAGACAAAAATCATCAAGCAAAACACACATGAACTATTAAATGTTCTGTGTACTATGCTTTTTTCCGAATTTACAAAATACAGACAATCACGTTTAATTATTAATTATCGATAATTATATATTTTATTTCAATTGCATGCTCCATCGAAATTATGAAGATCCTAACTTTGGTTTAGTATTTCTTTAATGCAACATCGATGTGTGTCCTTGAGCACCAGTAACACGTTATAATATTTGATTTTAGCGTGTACACAACATATTATGTTTTATAGATATGGATGTTAAATGTGCGATGGAGGAGAATGTGGCTCCCTTGGAGTCTAATGGTATGTCAAATATATATAACAACATGTATTTAATGTGTATTGTTTCAAAATCATACTATTGAATGAAACTAAAGTCTACAGCTTGGTCCCTTTAAAATATATTATTCCATTAATTTTAAAATTCACTACTGCTCCCCTTTCTATATCATGCATTATGAACATAGAAATTATGGATTTTTTTCCTTATTATGTATAAATTGTCATGAATGACATCATGATGTCACATGCATATTACATCCAAACACCCAATAATTATCTTATAATTGTACAGACAGTCATTGCTATTTATCTGAGTTCCTAAATGCAGACCATGAGGCCTACTTATCAAGCCGTCAACTTATTCGCATTTGACGGCAACAATACGCTTGCCTGACATCACCTAACATCGCGGCCACGGACCTGAATACGCTCTCCATATTTAACAAAAAAGCTGTCAAAAATCCATGCACCAAGTACGGGGCGATGAGCAGCAGACTGTTGTTAACTAACAGTCATCGATCTCGCTGCTATTCGGCTTTTTTACAGCTTTATTTATATCCTGTCACTAAACACCGCCTCTATACTAAAATGTTTAACCCCTATCCTGCCGCTCCCGGACCCCGCCGCAACTAAATAAAGTTATTAACCCCTATCTTGCTGCTCCCTGACAACACCGCAACTCTAATAAACTTATTAACCCCTATTCCGCCACTCCTGGACCCTGCCGCAACTAACTAAATGTATTAACCCCTAAACCTCTGGCCTCCCACATCACTAACACTTACTAAACCTATTAACCCCTAAACCACCAGCCCCCCACATCACCATAAACTAAATCAACCTATTAACCCCTAAACCTAACAACCCGCTAACTTTATATTAAATATTAACTCATCCCTATCTTATAATAATTTTAAACTTACCTTTAGAATGAAATTAAACTATATTAAACTACTAATTAACCAACACTTACTATTATCCTACAATTACATTAAAATATATTAAACTAATAATTAATCTACCCTAATTATTATACTAAAATTACATTAAACTATATTAAACTAATAATTAACATACCGTATTATACTAAAATTACATTAAACTATATTAAACTAATAATTAATCTACCCTAACTGTTATACTAAAATTACATTAAACTACAAATTAAATTAACTGTATTATATATTTAAAAACCTAACCCTACTCAAATAATTTTAATCTACTATTAAAAATTACAAAGTTTAAAAAAACTAACTAAGTTACACAAAATAACAAACACTAAGTTACAAAAAAATAAACACTAAGTTACACAAAATAAAAATTAAATTATCAAATATTTAAGCTAATTACACTAATCTAAGAGCCCTATTAAAATAAAAAAGCCCCACAAAATAAAAAAAACCCTAGCCTACAATAAACTACCAATGGCTGTTAAAAGGGCCTTTTGTGGGGCATTGCCCCAAAGAAATCAGCTCTTTAACCTATAAAAAAAAAAAATACAAACACCCCCCAACAGTAAAACCCACCACCCACACAACCAACCCCCCAAATAAAAACCTAATCTAAAAAGCCTAAGCTCCCCATTGCCCTGAAAAGGGCATTTGTATGGGCATTGCCCTTAAAAGGGCATTTAGATCTTTTTCAAAAGCCCAAACCCTAATCTAAAATTTAAACCCACCCAAAAAAACATTAAAAAAGCCTAACACTAACCCCTGAAGATCCACTTACAGTTTCTGAAGAGCCGACATCCATCCTCAACGAAGCGGCAGAAGTACTCAGCGAAGCCGGCAGAAGTCTTCATCCAAGCGGGCCGACGTCTTCATCCAAACAGGCAGAAGTCTTCTTCCAGACGGCATCTTCTATCTTCATTCATTCGGCGCAGAGAGGCCCCATCTTCAAGACATACGACACGGAGCATCCTCTTCGTTCAACGTCTTCTTCAACAATGAATGTTCCTTTAAATGATGTCATCCAAGATGGTGTCCCTTATATTCTGATTGACTGATAGAATTCTATCAGCCAATCGGAATTAAGGTTGAAAAAATCCTATTGGCTGTTTGCAATCAGCCAATAGGATTGAGCTTTCATCCTATTGGCTGATCCAATAAGCCAATAGGATTGAACTCACATTCTATTTGCTGATTGATATAGCCAATAGAATGCGAGCTCAATCCTATTGGCTGATTGGATAAGCCAATAGGATGAAAGCTCAATCCTATTGGCTGATTGCAACAGCCAATAGGATTTTTTCAACCTTTATTCCGATTTGCTGATAGAATTCTATCAGCCAATTGGAATCTAGGGGATGACATCTTGGATGATGCGGTAAACATGTAATGTCCACAGCACTGTATATAATGAATATTTCCTTTATTCAGACATATTAAAAATAGCAACGTTTCGTGACTGTGTGTCACTTAATCATGCTCATTTTCACGCCAGTCACTCTGTAGTTGTACTGTGGCGCCATCTTGTGGTTCTCTTGTGAATTTGTTTGTTAATCTGTGAAGCAAGCAATTTAAAAACAATAATATAGCAAATGAATAAATGAAATATTCATTATATACAGTGCTGTGGACATTACATGTTTACCGGATTACTGGTGGGGTTAGGCAGTTTTACCCCAGTCTTCACGAACACTATTTGCAGGAGTGCTGGCCCTTACTTGGATACCATCTTGGATGATGTCATTTAAATGAACATTCATTGTTGAAGAAGACGTCAAGCGAAGAGGATGCTCCGCGTTGGATGTCTTGAATATGGAGCCGCTCCGCGCCGGATGGATGAAGATAGAAGATGCCGTCTGGATGAAGACTTCTGCCCAGTTGGATGAAGACGTCGGCCAGCTTGGATGAAGACTTATGCCAGCTTTGATGAGGAGTTCTGCCGCTTCGTGGAGGATGGATGTCGGCTCATCAAAAACTGTAAGTGGATCTTCGGGGGTTAGTGTTAGGCTTTTTTAAGGGTTTATTGGGTGGGCTTTAATTTTAGATTAGGGTTTGGGTTTTGAAAAAGAGCTAAATGCCCTTTTAAGGGCAATGCCCATACAAATGCCCTTTTCAGGGCAATGGGGAGCTTAGGTTTTTATTTGGGGGGTTGGTTGTTTGGGTGGTGGATTGTACTGGTGGGGGGGTGTTTGTATTTTTTTTTACAAGTAAAAGAGCTTATTTCTTTGAGGCAATGCCCCGCAAAAGGCCCTTTTAAGGGCCATTGGTAGTTTATTGTAGGCTAGGGTTTTTTTTATTTCGGGGGGGCTTTTTTTATTTTCATAGGGCTCTTAGATTAGGTGTAATTAGTTTAAATATTTGATAATTTATTTTTTATTTTGTGTAACTTAGTGGTTATTTTTTTTGTAACTTAGTGTTTGTTATTTTGTGTAACTTAGTTGTTAGTTCTTTGTAACTTTGTAATTTTTAATAGTAGATTTCAATTATTTGAGTAGGGTTAGGTTTTTAACTATATAATATATTTAATTTGTAGTTTAATGTCGTTTTAGTATAACAGTTAGGGTAGATTAATTAATAGTTTAATATAGTTTAATGTAATTTTAGTCTAATAGTTAGGGTAGATTAATTATTAGTTTAATATAGTTTAATATAGTTTACTATAGTTTAATTTAAATCTAAAGGTAAGTTTAAATTTATAAAAAGATAGAGATGAGTTAATATTTAATATAAAGTTAGTGGTTTAGGGGTTAATTTAGTTTATGGCGATGTGCGTGGCTGGCGGTTTAGGGGTTAATAGGTTTAGTAAGTGGTAGAGATGTGGGAGGCCAGGGGTTTAGGGGTTAATACATTTATTTAGTTGCTGTGGGCTCCGGGAGCGAAGGGATAGGGGTTAATAACATTATTTAGGTGGCAGCGGGGTCCGGGAGCAGCGGAATAGGGGTTAATAAGTATATTGTAGGTGGTGGCAGTGTCTGGGCGGCAGATTAAGGATTAATAACATAATGTAGGTGGGGGGCGGTGTCGGGGTGGCAGATTAGGGGTGTTTAGACTCGGGGTTTATGTTAGGGTGTTAGGTGTAAACATAACTTTTATTCTCCCATAGAAATCAATAGGATATCTGGCAGCATCGAACATGAGCTTTCACTGCTTTCAGACTCCCATTGATTCCTATGGCATCCACCACCTCCAGGGCGGCGGATTGAAAAGCAGGTATGTTGGGCCGGAATAGTGGCGAGCATGCATTCGGAACATCTGCAATGACGTAAGCATTGATTTGTGTCAGACTGAGACCGGTGGATCATATGTTACGTCACAGATTTCAACTTTCGCCGGTCTGTAGGCTTTGATAAAAAAGGGGAATCAGGCTCTCCACAATTCCAGCATATTTGCGGTTGACGGCTTGATAAATAGGCCTCCATATCATTATGTCATCATTGTTCTGAGCTTATCAGCCACTTCTAAGTATACATAAAACATAATCATGTTGAAATTCATTGTTTTAATTTCATGATGTATGGTATGTAAAGTGATTTGAAAAATATTTATATGTAGACTGTCCATTTCACTCAGACAAACATTAATATTCCTCTAACCTAAAAAGTTAAATTCTGAATGTGTCCATTAATAATGGGATGACATACATTTAATCCTAATGTAAAACATATATTCACAAAACATACTCTGCAAAAGTAATGTTAGATAGATACCATTCTATTCTTAATATTTAATATGAACGGTACGGTAGTATCTACCGTGTATATATTCTGAATAGTAATTGATTGAACCATCAAGCTTAAAATAATTTTATTTAAGATTACAAAGGCAATCATCTTTATCTATATGGTAATTAGTGATTACCTTGTTTCAAAGGCTATGTGGATTGGCCATTTATATTTGATAACATTACACACTCCCATGTTATCCAATTGGCGGAGTCTCCGAAATCAATCCACGGGCATATGTCTAAAAGAACTCTATGGCATTTCAATATCAAATGCATACATGTGTACTGATATATTATCAAAAAGAGAAACATCATATTGTAAAATCATAAAGATTAGCACATAATGTTGACTTTGAAAAATATGAATTTTAATGTATTGATCAAACGTTCCATGAAAAATACCAGTGAGCAATCAAAGTTTCAAGGATCAATTAAATATTATTATAAATTAGACTTGCTTCAAATCAATACCTTTACATTTTCATTATTGTGATATTGTATAAATATTTTATGAGAAAATGAATACAGATTTAAAATGATGGTGAATATTAATTTATTTCAAAATAATAATATATTTTCATATAATATATGTCTTTATAAAATTGTATTATATATTTCAGATGGACCTTCCACTTCTGGGCATCACCCTAATTAATGTGTAATTATTCTTCTCTATAGCATATTTTATTATAATCCTGATTTGTATTTTAATTAGTACAATGTCTCTTTGCTATATTTTTATTATGTTCTGTAATGTGGCTCCAAAGGGCATATGCTGGCCTTTGTTTACTCTTGTCAACTCCCTCCAAGGACTGTGATGAACTATGTCACTTTGTCAGATGGCTCCAAAGGGGCTATGCTGGCCTTTGTTTACCCTTGTCAACTCCCTCCAAGGACTGTGATGAACTATGTCACCTTGTCATATGGCTCCAAATGGGCTATTATCCTATTTATTTATGTTTTTGACCTTCATAAATCATATTTATCATAATAAAAAGAATAATGTAATTAAAATGTTATATTTCTTATTTATTTATTAATGTAATTTGTAATAAAAAATATTTTATGTTGATAAACCTTAAGTGATGCTGACCACAATTCTTAATTTATGGATATGCATTCATAATTTACATTTTAATATTTTTGCTTTGTAAATCAACATACACATATAATATATATCTGAATCTTGACAGCACATATATTCCAATTTTCCTTATATATTGATGTAGTAGTATAACATAAGAAATCACTGTGTGTGATGCACACATTTTGGATGATTAATCTCTTTCTATTATTTTTGATTATATTTAATTATCAAACAATACATTGCTATAGGTAACATATAATGTATAAACAATACATATTTTCGTGATGTATATAGTAGCATTATTTGTATGTTAAACCCTGCTGCTTCCTAAATATTTTCTTATCTTCCTATTCTAATGAAATATATATTTTTTTACCAACAATGGATTATATTTCACATATCACAGTATTATGTTATCTAGCGTTACATTATGTGAAGCTGTGCATTACATAAAATAAACACGCTTGCTAGTTAACAATATAGTACATGCTAGTTTTTTTTTTTTTTTTTTAAATATTTTTTTATTTAGGTAAATAACCATGAGAATAACAAGACCAGGCACATGAATAACATCAGTATATAATATATCAATTTCAATGTATAAAATTTTACAAAGTAGATACTAGATATGTGCATGATCGAAAAATTTGTTTCGTTTTGGTTCGGATCGATTCTGAGTTTTTCGAATTTCGTTTTGGATCGATTCAAATTTGGAAAACTTTTAATTAATTCATTTCGGATTCGTTTTGGATTCATTCGGATTCAAAAAAAATTGTCTGGATTCGGTTCGGTTCGGAAATTCAGAATTTCGGTATGTGTGCTGTGTATTAGACTAGTATTATGTACTGTATATTAGGTGTAACCCATTGCAGAGTGATTTAACCTAATATACTGTACAATACTAGTGTAATCCATGGCCATCCAAATTTACCGAATAAATCCGAACTAATTCAGATTTATTCGGTAAATTCGGCAGTATTTTAATTCGGAAATTCGGATCGATCCGAATCTCTGAATTTGCCGAATTTTCCGAATTTCTGAATCGATCCGAACCGAATTGCACATGTCTAGTAGATACATCCAGAAGAGAGTATGCTGAGTATTATAGTCCATTGTCCACGAGTCTCTCAAACTCCCCCCACCTATTCAGGTGAGAGTATTGCAGACCGATCTTATATAAAAAGACAATCTCAGTTCCATTTGTATGGATAAATCAGCACTGTGCATATACTACATAAAACCATAAAAGAACTGTTCTTACCAACATCATTATGTAACCATTGTGCGCTTTAAATATAGGGTTCTAAACTGACCTTTTAAGGTCTGTGCTGAGTTATAGAAACCAAAGAGAGAAGGAGATAAAGAGAAGCAGGAGTGAGAGAAAAAAATGGGGGGGGGGTAAGGGAGGGGGGAGGAGGGGAAGATGGAGGGAGGATAGTTTCATATTAGGGAGAGGATAGGGGTGGGGATAAGTAGGGTTATTCATATAATCATGGGGTATTACAGTTTTGAAGCGCTATGGGGGTATAGTGGGATCCGCAGCTGAAAGTTATTCCGGGCCATATGGCCAGATAATAATCTGGAGGTCTTCCGATCCGTGTATGTGGGAGATGTATGATTCCATTGTCTTTACAAACCTTAAGATATCAACCACCTGTTCCCAAGAGGGTGAGGCCTGCTGAAGCCATATTCGGGCTATAGACAATTTTATTGCTAAAAATAGGTAGATACAAAATAATTTCTGTGGCAAAGTTAAATGCTAGTTTTTGAAATCGAAATAAATTTTTTATTGACATGCAAAGGTGTTAAATCCGTCATTTGATTGGATTACGTTGCTCTGCGATATTGGATGCGCCATGTTGCATAAGACGTCACATGCAAAGGTGTTAAATCTGTAATTTGCTTGGATTTCGTTGCTCCGTGATATTGGATGCGCCATGTTGCATAAAATGTCACATGCAAAGGTGTTAAATCCGTCATTTAATTGGATTATGTTGCTCCGTGATATTGGATGCACCATGTTTGCAAATGAGAACACAAGTTTAAAACCATGATTTTCTAGGTTTATAGATTGTGTCAATCATTTACATTGTTGAAACATAGATGATAATCATTTGATTGGGTTACGTTGCTCCGTGATATTGGATGCGCCATGTTGCGTAAGATGTCACATGCAAAGGTGTTAATTCTGCCATGTTGCGTAAGACGTCACATGCAAAGGTGCTAAATCCATCATTTGATTGGATTACGTTGCTCCGCGATATTGGATTCACCATGTTGCGTAAGACGTCACATGCAAAGGTGTTAAATCCGTCATTTGATTGGATTATGTTGCTATGTGATATTAGATGCACCATGTTTGCAAATGAGAACACAAGTTTAAAACTATGATTTTCTAGCTTTATAGATTGTGTCAATCGTGTACATTGTTGAAACATAGATAATAAAGATTAAACAAATATCTATTGATGGCTGTCTCGTGAAAGAAATGAACGAAGGCAATGTGTTGTTGATCCTGAATATATTTTGAGGCAAGTGCTAATCCATGAATGTTCATCAATGAATATGCTCAATCTTGTTTAATATGTTTGTCAACAATATTTTCACATTAACAAATAATGAATGTGTTCCTAAATAGGTGCATTTGTATTTGAAGTCATGTCTCAATATGCATTCACCTATATCATGATATATATATATGAGATATATACTTTTTATAGATGTTATGTCCTGAAATGTTCAATATCGTGTCATGTATCGATTCCACATTGTTGTTATCCAAATATAGTACTGTGAGTATGAATTTGAATTGTAACTCTTACAGACATGAAACCCTAAATATATCTTTCATTAGTTATGTTGAACATACAATTTTAACCAGGTTTCCAATTCTCTTCTATTCTCAAATGTGCTTCAGTCTCTTTGTATAATGTGTTGAAGGAGCATCAATACACTACCAGTTTTTAAGTGAACACATAGGTGAGGCAATGACAATCGGTAGATATATGCAGCCACCAATCAGCAGATCGAAGCTATGTTCTTTACTGCTCCTGAGCTTTCCTAGATAAACCTTTCAGCAAAGGATAACGAATCAAAGAATATGAGTAAACGTTAATGTTGTTTAAAATGTTATGCTCTGTCAAAATCATGCAAGCAAATTTTCTGCTTTCATGCCCCTTTTAAATGAAATATATTTCCCAAATAAGTAAAACACTTTAAGCTAGCTTTAAAAATATACACTTTATTTAACCTATTCAATGTTGTCAACACATCAAGAGAAATATTGCATACAGGCTTATTATAAAATACCAATATTTGCTTGATTTAACAAGCACATGTAGATATACCAATAAGCCATAAAGATTAGTAAATGTTAGCATATGTTCTTGTTTAATCTATGTTGTTTGCATCAACACAGTGATATGACATCATGTATAATTGTAATGGTCATTGTTTTGTATTAGGAGAACAAGTTTGGACATCACATCACAAAAACAAATTAATCTAATCAGCAAGGACAGCAAGTGATGATGTTGTCTCAACACACTTGTAAAACACACTCTGCAAACACTGTGGCTCCATGGACCCGGTCCCATAGAAGTCTATTAAATACAGAGTGTGCTCCACAAATGTAAGAAGACAACATCATCACATACCTAACCTTTGCACATTAACTTTAAATTAAAAACAATTAAATCTAAACATAATTACTTCTTCCTCCTTCCCTTCTTCCCAAATGCCCCCTCCGACGTGTCCTCATTGGAGATGGTTGTAGAAGAAGGGGAGGAGGAGTACTGTGAGTGATTGGGGATTGACCAGGCAGAGTAGGAGATGGAGGAGGCACAGGAGTTGATGGTCCAGGAGTTGATGGTCCAGGCTCTTGTGGTCTTCCCATTTCCGGATATGGTCTGCTTGCCAACTCCCGGAGGACCTAAAATATGTTATTTTGAACATTCAACATATTTGTTTGTCCTTCTATCAGGCTGTTCACTGCGTTGGTCAGAAACTGTGTGTGTGCCTGTTGTGCCCTCCAGGAGTTTTACATTTCCTCCAGGAAGCCCCTCATTAGCTCATTAGCTATATTTAGGAGGGGATGTTCTCCTCAGGGGGAGCTGCTGCACAGTGAGCTACTGCTGCATGGTGGGCTGCTGCAGGGATATCTTCTGCAGGGGGGCTGCTGCAGGGATATCTTCTGCAGGGAGGGTTGGTGCAGGGATATCTTCTGCAGGGTTTTACTCCAGTTCTCCCTGAGCTGGCCTTTCATCTTCTTCAGCACTCTCATGCCTTGGTGAAGGAGAAGCATGTTTATGCTGTGTTCCCTCCTCCCCGGCCTCAGACTCTGTATATTTAGAAATTAAAGAAAGCAGAGATATTAGCACAGTTAAAATAAAGATTTAAATGTTATATTTGAAAGTGTATTATTGAGGCTGCCTTCATAAGTCAATTGTAACCATAAGCAATCAATACAATTTACGTATTTGCAAACCCGCGTTTCAGATATCTAGATGGTCATTATGAATGTATTTTTGTGTGCGTCTTAAATCTGTTTAAATGCACAGCTAATATGTAGACTAGATACTAATGTGATAGCTTTTCTTCAATTCCAACTTTCTCAAGGTAATTCTGAATGCGTACATAATAATGTTTAAAAAAACGTAATTGTGTTAGTCATAAGCCCTAATTTATTTTGCGTGTGAATGGGTTATGAGGTGGATGTAAAGAGATTATTAAATGTGCTTACTATCAGATGAGAAATGCAGGTTCCCGGTATCGAGTCTTCCTTCGATCCCATCTAGGGCCACCTTGGAGATGTTGGGATGCAACATTTCCTCCCAGTGGCTGTAGACAAATGTCTGCTCCGGGCCACCACCGGTCCCTGCATTGTAGTCCCTCTCCCTTGACATTTTCTCCTTGAGCTCACTTTTGTAGTCCTGGTAGCTGTGCTGTATTGATTTTATATCCCTTCTGAACTCCCCCACTGTGTTGACAGTATCCATGATCTCCTGCCACAACTGTTTCTTGACTGAAGGGTGGCCTTCGATGCCTGCAGCCTCCTAGCCCTCTCCATATAGGCCGATACAAGGACCTCCTTTTCCTCTCTGGTATACCTCTCCTCCCTCTGCCGGGGCTTCCCATGTGATGTGAGCCTCTGTTTTCCGGACTGTATTGCACCCTATCTGCACTCCTGACCTACACCACTGGGCCCAGCCACTTGTTCACCCACCCTGACCTCTCCCCCTTCCTCTCCCCCTTCCTCTCTAGTTCCTCTCCCCCTTCCTGTCCCACTCCCTGTCTCTCTCTTGTACTGACAGACAAACTCTTCTCCAGACCACCCTGGAGAAAGGATAAAAAGTTCAGAAAACCCCCCGCTTAGATAAAACTAAGTGTCCAATCTTCAAGCAGTCATCTTCAGAGGTTTAGATGAAGAAAAAAAACAAGAATCATAAGTCCTTCCTCAGAGGTAGTCTCCAAGGTGGAGAGACGACATGTCCACTAGGTCTGCATACCAGATCCTGCGAGGCCATGCAGGTGCTAATACAATCAGTGCCGCTCTTACCTGAAAATACGAGTAATGACTCGTGGAAAGAGAACAAACAAAGGAAAAAGGTATGCAAGACTGAAAACCAAGAAAAACGCCAGAAAATCTATCAGGACGGTCTGTGGATCACATGACCATAAACTGTACCTTCGAAACTTGGCGTTCTGTCGAAACGCCCACAGAAGCCAACTCCTGAAACCCCCCATGTGAGGATCTACCTAGAGAACACTTCCGGATAGAAATGCTCACTCCCCGGGATGACTTATCAGTCTGTTTAGAAGTCCGACTCCCAATTGTCCACCCCTGGAAAGTGGATGACCGACAGCAAATGTGAGCTTCCTCCAACTGAACAATCCAAGTCACCTCCTACATGGCTAAAGAACCCCTAGTTCATCCCTAATGGTTGATATAAACCCTTGAGGGGATATTGTCCGACTGGAACCAAACAAAGGATGACTGAGGTCAAGTCATCAGAGCATTGCAAATTGCTCTCAAATCCAAGATGTTTAAAGAGGAGAGCATACACTTCTGAGTCCAAAATACTTAAACAATACCCAGACAGCTTACCAGCCCAGCATGTTGGCATCCGTGGTCACATCACCCAGGAATATCTCCAGAAGCACGCGCCCGATAGACAGATACTCCTGAAAAAATACTATGGAAGAAAGTCTCTTGTCATCTGATCTAAATCTATCCTTTAAGACGGATCCAAAAGTTCTCCATGTCATGGAAAATAACAAAAGGAATGATGTCCATGGAATACTATCAGACTAATTCCCTCCATACACAGGGTCACAGAAAAGTGAAGAAATATCAACTGCAGCTAAATCCAAACTCCCAACCTCCTGGTTGCAAGATGGCTAAGCTATCCACCGGCCACTAGAGTTTACTGTTGGCCAGACAGAAGACTGCAGAGTGGGGAAAAGGAATAAATCCTTGATTTTCTGACATCTGAAAGACATCTTCTAGATAAAGAATCCAAGGTCCAAGCATACCACACCTGGTGTTC
Source organism: Bombina bombina (assembly GCF_027579735.1). Lineage (NCBI taxonomy): Eukaryota > Metazoa > Chordata > Amphibia > Anura > Bombinatoridae > Bombina > Bombina bombina. Next base: position 1,097,697,087 of record NC_069502.1, on the reverse strand, counting down.
CCAGGCAGCCTTCATCCAAGTACTGACCAGACCTGACCCTGCATAACTTCTGAGATTAAACAAAATTGGGTGCATTCAGGTCATTGTGGCAGTAGTCCTAAATAAATTACCCTTGTGGATAGAACAAGGGAACTCTTCTCCAGATTCATTTCCCATCCCCGGAAAAGAAGATTGGACAAGATCTCTTAAAAAAGAGTTAGCTCGAAATCAGGATGATACCTGAACTATATATTGTCCAGAAGAACACACTTGCAAAATCCCAAGACCTAAAGGTCTGACTGGGATGGCGCAAACTAAGAAAACTAGAGAAGATACTGATTAAGGAAACATTAAATCTCTCAGGTCTAAGTTTGTTATGAACAGGCCCACTAGAACCAAAGGAGAAAGAATACTACTTTGAAGGACAGAATCCGAAATATATGAGGTAAATACCTATATCCCATTCCCAAACTGGGACTGGAACTTTCACTCCCAGAGATGAAGACCCTGAATCCAGTTCAAGAAATGCCTCTCATCCTACTTGGATTGCAGATACTCTAGAAAGAGAAATCTGCCCCTGGGAAGAAAACTTAGATTGGACTTGAAAAGGCATGACCCAAACAAAGTCTCATCCTTAAAAGGAGACACTAGAAGCTTGTATTTGGAGAAAACAGAAATAATTGAATCTGCAACTGCAGAACTTTAAAGCCTAGGCTGTACCACTAAACCACAGATAGGCTTCTCAGCTGACTAATAGATTTCAACCACAATGCCCAGTGGCTAGTACAGCAAGTCTAATAAGACAAGACATTGCCCTATATGAACAATTTTAACCTCCAGCTTCTTACTTATGTCAGAAAGAAAACTATATTATCTCCGCAGAGATCTAAGTTCTCTGATTAAAAATAGAAAGTTCCCTTCTACTAAAGACACCGTGCATTTCAAGAGAGATAGCGTCAGGAAATCCTAAAAAGGACGTGAGACAGGGAGAAATATCCTCAGATTCTCTATAACAATCCTGTGAACATCTCACAGCACATCTAGAACCCTTCCAGAGAGGAAAGAAAAATATACAACTAATAAAGTTCACAAAACTCTGAAGGAAAGACATTGATAGGGATCGTTGTCACCCAGTCAGCCAAGACCTTCTGACAATATAAGAGGCTTTGAAGCAAACAACTGAAACAAACAAACAAGGATACCACTTCAGTAACAGATGAAGGAATTATACTGTCCAGATCTGAGATTTCAGCCTCAGAAACTACCGGCGAATCCTCCTCACTAACTTGGAAGAAGACAAACCTGTGTAGCAGCAGGTGGAGCAGAAACCCTCTTATCTGAGACTTAAAATGTCCTCTTGCCTTTTCCCTGAAGTTAACGAAAACAGACCAAGCCACAGATACCGCAGAAGATACCTGAGCTTGCAACTTCTGTAAGCAAATACACTCCTCCAGGAGATTTAGAGGAACCACAGGATACTGTATGTGACGCCATATAGTCTTGGGACATAAAAGGAGAAAGCTGTGGCAGTGCCTTAACAGCAACATCCTTGGAGACATAAAGTTCAAACCAATCTGTACATTTAATAGCATTTGCGAAATCAGAGGTACAGAATAAATTCTTAGTTGAGCAAGCCTTCCACACAACTTCAGCATCAGTAGAAGGAATTGTACTGCCTGAAATCGAAATTTCGCCCTCAGATGCACCCGAAGAATCGTCATCCTCAGACTTCTGAGAGGAAATACTTTGATTCGCCACTTCAGGATCAGAAACCTTACTTACTGTTTCTTTAAATGTCCTTTTGCATTTCCCTGCAACATGGGAAAAAGCAGACAGCACCTCAGATATCGCAGAAGATACCTGGGCAGCAATATCTTACAAAATAACTCCAGACGGAGCATGAGAGGAAACGCAGGGCACTGCATGTGCAGATGAATAGGATTGGGACTCTTGAGGAGAAAGCTGCGGCACATCTGAAACAGGAGGCTCCTGAACAGCATCCGCCTTAGCTAATGATGGCGCAGGGTGGAAAAGTCTTTTTCTATAAGCTAAAGTTCTTTCAATACATGAAGAACAAAAAGGTACTGGGGATTCCACCTGTGCATCAAAACATAAGCTACCAGTATCATCCTACACAGCCTCCTGATCCATAATACAAAAAGAAGCAAATAAAATAAAAAATAGAAAAACTTTATTTTTTATTTTTTATCTTTTAATAAAGGATATAATTCAGAACCAAAAAAACTTTCTTAAATAAATGTTCCCTTTAAATTTACAAAATCTTGAAAACATACCCAAGGCAACACTTTACACCTCAGCAGAATTACTGAGGTCCCCTACCTGTCCTCCAAGCCGCAGCAAACTGAAGAAAAAAACGATCCCGTTTACAATCCGGATTTCTAGAGAAGCAAAAACAGCAAGAAGCCTTCTAAACAGCAGAGCCATCTGAAATATGGGCACCTCACTCTTACAGGAAGTGAAAAAAAGTGCCAAAAAACTCTGACATCAGAGAATCAGTACCTCCCTAAAAGGGACAGTCCTACTGCGGACAAAAAAGCAATTTTTGTTTTAAAACAACTTTCTTGAAAAACAGGCTTAAAAACAAACAATAAAACAGCCCAAAAAAGTATATAATCTGTTACTAAAAACGGATCCTCACTGAGCCATCAATAAAATAAATAACTCCTCACACTAACAGTGCCTGCAAAAACTGCCATAAAAACCTGCACCCTGACAGGAATATTAAAAAATGTCCCTGCAGAGTTTCAGCTGAATAAGTGCCAAATTTTTCCCAGCTACATTGAAAAATAAAACTGGCACTTACCTCAATATTTATCTGTCCGGCAGCAGGACAGCTCACCTGGCTTGAGAGGATGCCATCCCTCAAATGGACCCGTGGAAATAGAGAAAGACTGAGTAAACTTACTCAGGCTATCTAAATAGGGCAGCAAAATGTTTTGGAGAAAACGCAGTGAGGATTGTACCTCACAAGTTCCCATTTGCTTAAAAGCCACCATTGCCCTATTGAAGAGACTGACCTGGGCTAAGGCTAGACCCTTTAGAAAGATCAGAGCAAACTTACTCTGCTTTAAAATAAAAAAAATCTTCATTGTAGATCAAACACCAAAACTTCACCTCCTCCTTGCACCGCAGGCAAAGAGAAGGACTGGAGGTTATGGGTAAGGGACGTGACATATAAAGCAGCTTTGCTGTGGTGCTCTTTGCCTCCTCCTGCTGGCCAGGAGTGATATTCCCACTAGTAATTGATGATTACGTGGACTCACCATATCTTAGGAAGAAAATACAGAACAAAATGGTCAGGAATGAAGAACATTTCTGAAAAAGTTGATCTCGACGATAAGGAGAAATCTCATGGTGAAAACTTAAATTTTGATCACGAAGAAAGGATGTCCTCTTAAATACAGAAAGTAATAAATCTTGAGAGCTACTGAAGTCCTGAACTGGAAGGACTGGGTGCTGAAAAAGATGCACAATTTAAATTAATAAATATTAATGATAAATTATAACTCATAGGGAGGGAAAAAACAAATAAAATCTATTTAGATTTTCTGGGAGGGAAAATATTCATTGGCCTCTAGTTATCAAGCCGTCAACCTCAAATACGCTGGAATTCTGCAGCGTATTTGTGGCGAGGCTGATTCGCCTAAGTTATCAAGCCCTACACACCGGCAAAAGTAGAATTTAGTGATGTAAGCTTCGATCCGCCAGACTCAGTCCAACACAGATTGATTCTTACGTCACTCCAGATGTTCCGCACACAAGTTCGGCACAATCTGACTACTTTTGCTAGTTATCAAAAAACTAGCAGGTACGCTCTGCACTTTTCCGGCCCAGCGTACCCTAGAGGCGGCGGATCCCATAGGAATCAATGGGAGTCTGACCATAGCGAAAGTTCATGTTCGCTGCTGCCCGACATCCCATTGATTCCTATGGGAGCTGTCTACACCTAACACCCTAACATGTACCCCGAGTCTAAACACCCCTTATCTGTCCCCCCCTACACTGCCGCAACTAAATAAATGTATTACCACTCTAATAAACTGATTAACCCCTAAACCGTCGCTCCCGGACCCTGCTGCCACTATAATAATTATGTTAACCCCATAAACCGCCGCTCCCGGACCCCACCCCCACCTACATAATACCTATTAACCCCTATCCTGCCCCCCCTACACCGCCACCACTATAATACATTTATTAACCCCTATCCTGCCCCCCCTACACCGCCGCCACTATAATAAAATTATTAACCCCTAAACCTAAGTCTAACCCTAACCCTAACACCCCCTAACTTAAATATTAATTAAATACATCTAAATATTATAACTCTTATTAACTAAATTAATCCTGTTTAAAAATAAATACTTAAATGTAAAGTAAACCCTAAGATAGCTACAATATAAATAATAATTATATTGTATCTATTTTAGGATTTAATTTTATTTTACAGGCAAATTTAAATTTATTTTAACTAGGTACAATAGCTATTAAATAGTTAAGAACTATTTAATAGCTACCTAGTTAAAATAAAGAGAAATTTACCTGTAAAATAAAAACTAACCTAAGTTACAATTACACCTAACACTACACTATCATTAAATAAATTATTCCTATTTAAACTAAATACTTACCTGTAAAATAAACCCTAAGATAGCTACAATGTAATTAATAATTACATTGTAGCTATTTTAGGATTTATATTTATTTTACAGGTAACTTTGTATTTATTTTAGCTAGTTAGAATAGTTATTAAATAGTTATTAACTATTTAATAACTACCTAGCTAAAAGAAATACAAAATTACCTGTAAAATAAATCCTAACCTAAGTTACAATTAAACCAAACACTACACTATCATTAAATTAATTAAATTAATTACCTACAAATAACTACAATTAAATACAATTAAATAAACTAACTAAAGTACAAAAAATAAAAAAAATAAGTTAAAAAAAATAAAAAAAAATAAGTTACAAACTTTTAAAAAATATTACAACAATGTTAAGCTACTTACACCTAATCTAAGCCCCCTAAAAAAATAACAAAGCCCCCCAAAATAAAAAAATGCCCTACCCTATTCTACATTAAAAAGTTAACAGCTCTATTACCTTACCAGCCCTTAAAAGGGCCTTTTGCGCGGCATGCCCCAAAGAATTCAGCTCTTTTGCCTGTAAAAAAAAAAATACACCCCCCCCAACATTAAAACCCACCACCCACATACCCCTAATCTGTATTTAATAACTATTCTAACTAGCTAAAATAAATACAAAGTTACCTGTAAAATAAATATAAATCCTAAAATAGCTACAATGTAATTATTATTTACATTGTAGCTATCTTAGGGTTTATTTTACAGGTAAGTATTTAGTTTTAAATAGGAATAATTTATTTAATGATAGTGTAGTGTTAGGTGTAATTGTAACTTAGGTTAGGATTTATTTTACAGGTATATTTCTCTTTATTTTAACTAGGTAGCTATTAAATAGTTCTTTACTATTTAATAGCTATTGTACCTAGTTAAAATAAATTGAAATTTGCCTGTAAAATAAAAATAAATCCTAAAATAGCTAATATAATTATTAGTTATATTGTAGCTATATTAGGGTTTATTTTATAGGTAAGTATTTAGTTTTAAATAGGATAAATTTAGTTAATAAGAGTAATTTTATTTAGATTTATTTAATTAATATTTAAGTTAGGGGGTGTTAGGGTTAGACTAAGGTTTAGGGGTTAATAATTTTATTATAGTTGCGGCGGTGTAGGGGGGTAGGATAGGGGTTAATAAATTTATTATAGGTGGCGACGGTGTAGGGGGGGCAGATTAGGGCTTAATAAGTTTAATATAGGTGGCGGCGGGGTCCTGGAGCGGCGGTTTAGGGGTTAAACAATTTATTTAGTTGCGGCGGGGTACGGGATCGGCAGGATAGGGGTTAATAAATTTATTATAGGTGGCGGCAGTATAGGGGGGGCAGGATAGGGGTTAATAGGTATAATGTAGGTGGCGGTGGGGTCCGGGAGCGGCGGTTTAGGGGTTAATCAGTTTATTAGAGTGGCGGTGGGCTCCGGGAGCAGCGGTTTAGGGGTTAATACATTTATAAGAGTTGTGGCGGGGTCTAGGAGCGGTGTTTTAGGGGTTTATAACTTTATTTAGTTGCAGGGGGCTCCGGGGGCGCCGGTATAGGGGGTATAACATTATAGTTAGTGTGGGTGCTTAGTGACAGCTTGTCAATAAAGCTGTAAAAAAGCCGAAGAGCAGCGAGATCGGATGAGTGATAACTATCACAGTCCGCTGCTCATCACCCCGTACTTGGTGCGCGGCTTTTCGACAGATTTATTGATAACTTTGGAGAGCGTATTCAGGTCCGCAGCGGCGATGGTAGGTAAGCTTAGGCGGGCGTATTGGGGCCGGCGATGGCAGGTAAGTAGACACGTTGATAACTAGAGGCCATTGTCTTTTTAATAAAATCTAGATTATTCCATCACTATGTTAGGATAATCATAATTTTATTACAAGGCAGAGACTCTGTTTTGCAAGTTTAAAGCAAAACTGATTATGAAATGAGATAGTGTGGAATTGAGGTGATAGGTCTAAAATAGAACTGATGAAAAACAGAGTCAGAAGACTAATCTGCTGTGTTCAGAATCTCTTGCAACAAGGCAGATTTAGAGAAAGCTTTGGAAGTGGAAGCTCCTCTAATTGAATGAGCTGAAAAATTATGTTCCACACCAGCTAAAGACATAATCCATTTCACCGATCTACTTATAGTTGACGTTGTGACAGGTAAGTGAGGAGGAACAAAATAAATAAGGAGAGGAACAGGATGATCTAAATGCAAGCGTTCTAGCTTCATATTCTTTCAGACAAGACTCCACACAAAGTTTAGGAAACTCAAAAAAGTAAGGGTATAAAATGGAAGAAGAAAGAGATTTAGTTCTTCTGGTAAGGGAAAAAAATACACCCTGAGGGGAAAACATTTTGGAGTCATAATCAATGGTTCTTACATCTGAAACCTTCTTGCAAGATAATAAACACAAAAGAGTAGCTAGAATTCAAGTGATTTGTTTAAGGGACAGTTCTTTGTTAAGAGGCCAGGAATTAAACAGCTCGATGATATTTGACTAAAAGGAATATTGGATAAAGGGAAATTGCAGAGCGTGCAACATTGATAGACCTGTATGCCATTCCAGCTTCGGATAAAGAAGTCAAGTAATTAATCACTTCATTCAGAGGAGTTGAAAAGGGATCCAAGTCTCTGCAACTGCACCAATTAGACCATTTGGTCCAGGCATAACTGTATAATTTCCTGGTTCCTGGAGGCCAAGATTCTCTTAGTAGAGATTAAGCTCCTTCAGAGGACCAGGATCCCCTGAAATCATCCAAGCAATCAAGTGAAGGGATCCTTGAAGGACCATATCATGAAACTCTCCTGAAGGGCCTAATAGAAGGTCTTGTTAGAAAGGGAGAAGAAGAGGTGGAAGGTAGGATATCTCGAGAAGAGCTGGGAACCAAGATTGAGCTGGCCACCAAAACGTTATCAAAAGAATCAAAAGCATATTCCTCCTCACAAAAGAAATTGTTTGAGGAATCATTGAGAATGGAGGGAAAGCGTAAGCTCCCTGAGTCAGCCATTTTTGCAGGAACGCGTCTGTAGTGAGAGCAAGGGGGTCTGGTCTCCAGCTGAGAAAAGGAATCAGTTGATGATTCAGACGGGAGGCAAAAATATCTATTTAGAAAGGACCTCTGTGAAGAGAAAGAAGTTGGAATATCTCCAGATTCAATTTCAAGTCGCTGGAGTCTGTAAGGTAACGAGATCCCCAATCCGCCATGGTGTTGTTCAAGCCGGGAATGTACTCCGCTTGAGTTTGGATGTTGAGATCTAGACAAGAATGGATAAATTCTGATGACAAATCCGACAATATTTTTGATGTTGTACCTCCCAAACGGTTGAGGTATCTGACAACAGAAATATTGTCCATCTTGAGTAATACAGAGATTGGACAATTGGAACGAATAAAGCTCTTGATGGCAAAAGAGCCTGCCAAAAGTTTCAGACAATTTCTTCTGAAGACCATTTCCCCCCAGTAATGAGGTGACCACATCTGGCTCCCCAGCCTGAGTTGCTGGCATCTGCTTCCAGAATTATTTCCTGGGAACAACCAAAAATTGCTCTCCCATTACAGGCTTTTAGGTTGGCAAGCCACCATAAAAGCTCTGCTCTGGCTTCTTCTGATAGGGAAACCTTGTGAAAATAAGAAAAACCCTGACTAAGATAAAAAAAATCTTCAACCTTTAAAGAGTCCGGTAAGCGAAGGGGAGCGGAATTATAGCTTGAATGGAAGAAGAAAGGATACCAATTATATGAGCCAAGGTCCGAATTGGAAAAATATGTTTGTTGAGAACAAAATAAATCTCTTTTGTATCTTATTTATCTTGATGGAAGGAAGACTCAGAGAAGCCGATAGGGTATCTATCATGAATCCTCGGAAAAGAAGGGACTGAGAGGGAGTGGTCTCTGATTTGTTGAAATTGATAATAAAACCCAATTTCTGTAAAATCTCTATAATAAGCTTGAGTTGATTGAGAAGAGAAAGACGGTTCTGTTGCATGATGAGGATATCGTCAAGATAAATTATAAGATGAATACATCTAATGCGAAGCCAGGCAACAACAGGGCAAATAATTTTTGTGAATGCCCAAGGAGCAGAAGAAAGACCAAATGAAAGACATATAAATTGCCAAAGGTTGTCTTCCCAAAGAAATATAAAAAAAATCCTGAAAGAGGGATGGATTGGGTTAGAAAGATAAGCATCTTTCAAATCTAGACGAACTAGCCAATGCCTTTGAAGTAAACAGTCCCTGAGTAGATGGATTCCCTCCATCTTGAAGTGATTGTACTCCAGATGGAGATTGAGATTCCTTAGATTCACCAGGAACATATTGCTGATATAAGAGTTGTTGTTTGAAGGAGCAATTTCTATGGCTCGTTTTTTGGCTAATTCTAAAATTTCTAGATTTAGTTGGTAGTATTCAGTCTGAGAAAAGACTATGGGAGTGGGAACGGAGTGTTGGACAGGAATGGAAATTAAATTTAGGTAAAGGCCTGATACAGCTTGAAGAACCCAAGGGTCCTGAGTTATTAATTCCCAATTGTGGGTAAACAAAGCTAGCCTGCCTCCTATCTATTGAGGAGAAAAAGGGGTGAAATATCAAATGAGCGAATTTACCTGAAAATGATCTCCTGGCAGATCTTCCTCTGAAAGGTCTGGAAATCCATTGTCTGCCTCTAGATGGAAAGAAATTGTGCAGATCCTGGTTTTTATTTTGTTTAGTGAATAAAGAGAAGAGACATAATTATTGAGCTCTTTAAGCCCAGCTTCTCCAAACAAAAGCCCCTTAGCTTTATGGCCTATTTCTGTTGGGGCGAAATCTCCCAGCTTTGGATCTAGTTTTCTAAGGAGAATGTGCCTTATTTGCAGGATAAAGCAGACTTAGAGTCACCAAGTAAATAGATTAAACGTTGAACCCATTGTTTCATGGTAGTTGGGTCAACAAGATACTTGTTAGCTATAGCTTTTTCAAAAAGTTTTACTAACTTAGTCACTGGGCCCAGAGTATCCAAGAGTTTGTCTTGACAGATCTTTAAAAACCTGTCTGAACCTTTACGAATATTAAAATTTTTGATCCCCATAAATTTAAAGGGATAGTAAAGTCCAAATTAAACTTTCATGATTCAGATAGGGCATGACATTTTAAGCAACTTTCTAATGTACTTTTAACCTTGTTACTCTTAGTTGAAAGTTAAACCAAGGTAGGCTCATATGCTAATTTCTAAGCCCTTCAAGGCTGCCTCTTAGATGAAGGTATTTGGCATTTTTTTCACAGCTAAAGGGCGTTAGTTCATGTGTTTAATATAGATAACCTTGTGCTCATGCACGTGAAGTTATTTAAAAGTCAGCACTAATTGCCTTAAATGCATGTCTGTCAAATGATTTGAGATAAGGAGGCAGTCAGCAGAAGCTCAGATACAAGGTAATTACAGAGGTAAAAAGTATATTTCTATAACAGTGTTGGCTATGCAAAACTGGGGAATGGTAAATACAGGGATTATCTATCTTTTTAAAGAATAACGTTTTTGGTGTTTACTATCCCTTTTATCAATCTCAAGGGTGGCGTGAGAGGAAAAAGGTAAATCTAGTCTGGGGCATTCAACCCTGAGAATATTTTTTTATTTTTTGGACAGAGGTCTCCTTATATAATATGCAATACATTTTGCCACTCTTTTAGAGGGTCTCCAATTAGAGGATCTGGGATGTTCTAAATCCTCAGGATCCAGAAAGGGCTCCCAGCATTATCCACTAGTTTGGGTTTTTTAGACTTATTAGCTTTCTTGGACCTTTTATATTTTGGAGAATCCTCATTAGAGGAGGAATATTCTGGAAAAAAAAACAATATTAGAAGATTGTTCATCTTTGTCAGTGAAAAACTCATTATCAGAAAGAAAGGAGTCTTCTGACTCAGTTGTTGAATCTAAGTCAATGTCATCTCTGCGTTTAGTTTTGGCAGATTTTGTATGAAAATGTTCGGAAACCTCAAAATAAAAATCTTTTTTTTTAGTAGATGCATTTTTGCGGAAATATTAGGAGATAAATCCGAATTATTATCATTTAAAATTTTCCTTTTCCAAGAAGCTTTTTTGGAGACATGATCAGATACATTTACAGCAGTAATAATAAATTGCATTTGTTGCTGAAGGGATGCCATAGAAGACATTCTGGGGCACATTTATCAAGCTCTGTACGGAGCTTGATGCCCCGTGTTTCGGAAACAGAAGTTATGAAGCAGCTGTCAAATACGATCGGGTTGATTGACACCCCCTGCTAGCGGCAGCGAATCTGCAGGGGGCGGCATTGCACCAGCAGTTCACAAGAACTGCTGGTGCAATGATAAATGCTGAGAGCGTATGTTTGCATTGAGCGTATGTTGGCATTTATTGATGTGCAGCAGACATGATCCGCTATATCGGATCATATCCATTCGCACAACCTTAAATATGCCCCAATATCCTGAATGGATTTTTTAGTCTCCATATTGTTTTCATTAGACATTCTCAATAAACTAATGACATTTTTTTTTTTTTATAGAATGTATAAATAAAAATTTGCTAAATTTGGAATTGAAACTGATTAGTCAAGGTATTAATTAAATACACTATAGGCTAACACCATAGGCTAACACTAAGTTTTGACCAAAGGAAATAAAATCAACTTTAAATATTATAGAGCTTTAAATTATATAGAGCTTTAAATTCTATAGTGACTACAAAGCTGGCAGATAAAAAGCAAATTCTTATATGATAAAGTAGCTTAGTGCTGAAAAAAGCAACAAAGAAACAATTTGCAGCAATTTGAAACAGTCGACAGAGGAGCTGATGAGATTCTGACAAGGAGCTGAGGCGGAAATAAAGGCGGGAAAATGAGTCCCGTCGCGTCATAGAAAGGTAGAGGAGCTAAAAGAGAAATGGCGAGGAAGGAAAAATAGGCACCGCCAGGGATAGAGAAATGGAGAGAGCTGCAAGTATCAAAAGTGGGAAAAAGAGAAGGTAAAAGCCAGTATAGAGAGATCCTCAGCCGAGAATAAACCAAAACAAAAATCGGACACTAAAAAATATAACGAAGTCCAAACTGCAAGTAAGCAGAATACAAACCAGGGATAACAAAGTAGAAAGTAGAGAGTAAGGCTGTGTAAGTAGAAAAAAACATTGAAAGAAAATACAGTATATAAATATATATTGAAAACACTGTGATTGGAAAAGCAATGTTAATGTAACAAAATGAATGCAGGGTAAAATTTAAAAAGACTCAATACGACCATAAACTGAGGAGAAAAAAGTTTGCACTTAACTTTTAGACGTCTGCTCAGCAAAAAGAAAAGAGGATTAGTTTTTGTGTCAAGGATTATTTATACCTCTGGTCCTTGCCTGATTGGTTGTTCATCCCATTCATTACCTGTACCTGTATTCTCATTAGTTTAAGACATTTTCTATGTGTATGGAATTCTAAGGGGCCTATTTATCATGATGTGAGCGGACATGATCCGATATTGTGGATCATGTCCGCTGCACATCGATTAATGCCGACAGCAAATGCTCTCGGCATTTATCATTGCACCAGCAGTTCTTGTGAACTGCTGGTGCAATACCACCCCCTGCAGATTCGCGGCAGGGGGTGTCAATCAAACCAATCGTATTCGATCGGGTTGATTTCTGGCGATGTCTATCCACCGCATCAGAGCAGGTGGAAAGGTTATGGAGCAGCAGTCTTGTGTTTCTGGAAAGCCTGAAGGCTCCATTCGGAGCTTGATAATTACTTTATCTACTTTAACCCCTTAATGACAACTGACGTATCAGTTAGTGACAATGGAAGTACCTGGCACGTCATTTGTCTAATTGAGTGCTTCCAGCATCTCTCAGTGTATTGCAGTGATGCCTCGATATTGAGGCATCCAGCAATACCCTTTTACAAGCATCCGATGCAAAGAAAGACACTCTGTGACCCTCTCTGCACCGGTAGCGATGGTGCAGTTTGTTGGTGGGTGGGAGATTAGCAGGGAGGCGGGTGGGCGGCCCATCGCTACCCGGCATCCGGTTCCTGTAAGTGAAATGTGCACGCCAGGTGCCGGGAGCGTGCGGGGGGGGGGCTGCCACCAATGATCCCTGAATTGAGGGGGAGGGGAAAAAAACTAAAAAAATTATTAAACATAAAAGGATCTGGTAGGGTGAGGGGGGTGGGGTTATTGAGGGGGGCAGCTACACTACTTAAAAAGCTATCATCATAAACAAAAAAAAAAAAATTGTTTTTGGGGGCAAACTGGGTACTGGCAGACAGCTGTGAGTACCCAAGATGGTGGCAAATAGGTATCAGGGGGAGGGTTAGAGAGCTGTTTGGGGGGATCAGGGAGGTTAGGGGCTAAGGCAGGGGTCCATCACAGCTAAATAAATATTTAAAAAAACAAAACAAAAAAAAACACCTATTATTTTAGTACTGGCAGACTTTCTGCCAGTACTTAAGATGGCGGGGACAATTGTGGGGTGGGGGAGGGAAGAGAGCTGTTTGGGAGGGATCAGGGGGTGGGATGTGTCAGGTGGGAGGCTGATCTCTACACTAAAACTAATATTAACCCTGCAAGTTCCTTACAAGCTACCTAATTAACCCCTTCACTGCTGAGCATAATACAAGTGTGGCATTTAGCGGCCTTCTAATTGCCAAAAAGCAACGCCAAAGCCATATATGTCTGCTATTTCTGCACAAAGGGGATCCCAGAGAAGCATTTACAACACTTTGTGCCATAATTGCACAAGCTGTTTGTAAATAGTTTCAATGAGAAATCTAAAATTGTGAAAAATTTAACTTTTTTTTTTTATCTGCTCGCATTTGGCAGTGAAATGGTGGCATGAAATATACCAAAATTGGCCTAGATCAATACTCTGGGTTGTTTACTACACTACACTAAAGCTAAAATTAACCCTACAAGCTCCCTAATTAACCCTTTCACTGCTGGGCATAATACACATGTGGTGCGCAGTGGCAATTAGCAGCCTTCTAATTACCAAAAAGCAACGTCCAAGCCATATAAGTCTGCTATTTCTGAACAAAGGGGATCCCAGAGAAGCTTTAACAACCATGTGTGCCATAATTGCACAAGCTGTTTGTAAATAATTTCAGTGAGAAACCTAAAATTGTGAAACATTTAAAAAAAAAATGTATCTGCTCACATTTGGCGGTAAAATGGTGGCATGAAATATACCAAAATGGGCCTAGATCAATACTTGGGGTTGTCTACTGACTAAAGCTAAAATTAACCCTACAAGGTCCCTACAAGCTCCCTAAGTGAACGATTTGTTTTTTTTATTTGATCGCATTTGGCGGTGTAATGGTGGCATAAAATATACCAAAATGGGCCTAGATCAATACTTTGGGTTGTCTTCTAAAAAAAAATATATACATGTCAAGGGATATTCAGGGATTCCTGACAGATATCAGTGTTCCAATGTAACTAGCGCTAATTTTGAAAAAAAGTGGTTTGGAAATAGCAAAGGGCTACTTGTATTTATTGCCTTATAACTTGCAAAAAAAGCAAAGAACATGTAAACATTGGGTATTTCTAAACTCAGGACAAAATTTAGAAACTATTTAGCATGAGTGTTTTATGGTGGTTGTAGATGTGTAACAGATTTTGGGGGTCAAAGTTAGAAAAAGTGTGTTTTTTCCATTTTTTCCCTCATATTTTATATTTTTTTTATAGTTAATTATAAGATATGATGAAACTAATGATATCTTTAAAAAGTCCATTTAATGGTGAGAAAAACAGTATATAATATGTGTGGGTACAGTAAATGAGTAAGAGGAAAATTACAGCTAAACACAAATACTGCAGAAATGTAAACATTGCCCTTGTCCTTAAGGGTAAAAAAATGGAAAATGGTCTAGTCATTAAGGGGTTAAAATACTGTCTGTTTAGTAAAATAAAAGGTTAATGCAAAATAGAGTCTCTGTCCTTGTAATAAAATTGTTATGACTTCTACAACCAATCACAATTCAGACGCCCGCTGACCCACGGGTGAAAGGTGAGTAGCTGTTTGGTCTGACAGGTCAGAGGGGTTACAGCGCTCCGCCTCCGGATCATCTTGGAGCTCCAAGTGAAAATTACCCTACTTGTCCAAATCGGATCTATTCGAGCAGCAAGTAAAAACAGTGGAAGGGGCGTGGATTACCACTAAGTAAGTGCCATAGCTTCACTAGATACCTGGTTCTACGAACAGAAGGTCGCAAAACAAAGGAAGAGGTACCTCTTTCATTATCCAACTTGTTTGGCCTGATTGGTTTTATTTAACTTTGAAAGGGGGGTCTGAGTTATACCTGCTAGGCGTAGAGCTGACTTCAATTAGACCCCAAGTAATTTCTTGGGAGAGTCACCCCTATTGGTTACAGAGCCTTTGATTCCAATTGTGGTTTAATACACCTCCTGCCTATGCACCTAGCTCTTTCTAGGATTTTAATTCTACTATGCTGCTTCGTCTTATATGGACTTAAAGTCTTGACAATGGGTTTATTTATGACTTGCTTTGCCTCACTTAACATCCAAAAACTTACTTTACAGTTTTGAATATAAGCCTAGTACCCTATTACAATAGGCTGTTTAGCGCTAATTTATACTATAGCCTTTTGTAAACCTTACTTTGTGGGACTCCTATGAACTTTTATGTTGCCATTGTTTATTATTATTATTTTTGTACATTTTTTTGCTTATTAAATGTATGATTTTTGTATACACATCAGGGTATCTTGTCTTCCTCTGCCATAGCATATAGTATATATAATTTTTTAAACATTTCGTTTGCGCTGGTTAAAAATCGCTAATTTGTCTTTTTTTCTTTATCATTTCTATTTTTGGATGTAAGATAATTGGTTGGGAAGTGCTGGTTAACTTATATATACATATATATATATATATATATATATATATATATATATATATATATATATACAAATGTACTTATGTATATATGTGTATATATGTATTAACAGACATATATACACATATAAACACATAAATACATATTTATACATACAGTATATGACATGTGACAAGTGCATTGAAGCCCTTTGCAGTCAAGTAGCTGAAAACATGAAAAATCATAGTTATGCAATATTAATATTTAATAGTGTTTAGCTATTTATTTACTTTAAATATTTCACATTCCAATGTTCTACAGGGTAAAATATGCTACAAATCTTTAAATAGATATTCCTATATACAACCTCAATTCCGAAAAAGTTGGAATAGCATGGACAATTCAAAAAACAAACAAAAGGACTCATTTAAAAAAAATCACCCTGTACTATATTGACAACACATTATTAACAAATTATTTGATGTATTACTTTGTGAATGTGATGTATTTTTTAAAATACACACTCATTTCAAATCTGATGACTGCAAACACACTCAAAAAAAGTTTGGACAGTCGACTGTTTACCACTGTGTAACATCACCTTTTCTTTTAATAACACTTATTAGGCATTTGGGCACTGAAGCCATCAGTTGATTAAGCGTAATTTTTCCCCATTCATTCATAATGCACATCTTCAGCTACGCAACTGTACAGGGCCTTTGTTGCCTTATATTGTGCTTCATAATGTGCCACACATTCTCAATCGTAGACAGGTCAGGACTGCAGGCAGGCCATGCTAGCACCCACACTCTCTGCTTACGCAACCATGCGCTTGTAATCCAGGCAGAATGTGGTTTGCCTTTGTCCTGCTGGAAAATGCAGGGACGTCCCTGGAAAAGACAACATCTGGATGGCAGCATATTTTGTTCCAAAATGTATACATATCTTTCTGCATTATCGGTGAGATCACAAATGTGCAAGTTACCCTTGTCATGAGCATTGACACACCCCCATGCCATGACAGATGCTGGATTTTGGACCTGATGCTGATAACAGCTTGGATGGTCCTTTTTCTTTTTGGCACAGAGAACACAATGGCTGTTTTTTTTTCAAAAACTATTTGAAATGTTGAGTTGTCGGACCACAAAAAACATTTCCACTGTGCTATTGCCCATCTCATATAAGACCAAGCCAAGGCAAGGCTTCTGGACACTGTTGATGTATGGCTTATGCATTGCAAAGTAAAGCCTTAACTTACCTATGTGGATTTAGCGGTGAATAGTGTTGACTGACAAAGGTTTACCAAAGTATTCCCAAGCACATGTCAGGATATCAGGATATCCATTACAAAATCATGACGGTTTTTAAGACAGTGACGTCTGCGGTATTTGATATCACACGCATTCAGAAGTGGTTTTCAGCCTTGCCCTTTACACACCGAGAGGCCTATTTATCAAAGGTCTGTCGGACCTGATCCAACAGTGCGGATCAGGTCCGACAGACCGCGCTGAATGCGGAGAGCAATACGCTCTCCGTATTCAACATTGCACCAGCAGCTCTTGTGAGCTGCTGGTGCAACGCCGCCCCCTGCAGATTTGCGGCTGTTCCAATCAGAGAGCTCAATCCTATTGGCTGATTGGAACAGCTAATAATATGAGAGCTGCTCAAATCCTATTGGCTGATTGGAACAGCCAATAGGATTTTAGCAGCTCTAATCCTATTGGCTGATTGAAATCTTTCAGCCAATAGGAATGCAAGGGACGCCATCTTGGATGACGTCACTTGCATTGAAGTTCCAGTTTATGAAGCGACCATATGAAGAGGAGCTCCGTGCCGGAATGTCTTCAGGATGGACCCTCTCCATGCCAGATGGATGAAGACTTCTTGCCGGCTGGAAGAGAACTTCACCGGCTAGATGAATATGGAAGATGGAAGAGGCCGCCCGAATGAAGACTTCTTGCCACCCGGATGAAGACTTCTTGCAGGCTGGATGGATCCTTCAAGCGGGACTTCAATAACTGTAAGTGGATCGTCGGGGGTTAGTGTTAGGTTTATTTAAGGATTTTTTGGGTGGGTTTTATTTTTAAATTAGGGTCTGGGCATGTAAAAGAGCTAAATGCCCTTTTAAGGGCAATGGCCATACAAATGCCCTTTTCATAGCAATGGGGAGCTTAGGTTATTTTAGATAGTTTTTTATTTGGGGCGGTGGTTGGTTGGGTGGTGGGTTTTACTGTTGGGGGGGGTTTGTATTTTTTTTACAGGTAAAAGAGCTGATTTCTTTGGGGCAATGCCTCACAAAGGGCCCTTTTAAGGGCCATTGGTAGTTTATTGTAGGCTAGGTTTATTTTTTATTTTTAGGGGGCTTTTTTATTTTGATAGGGCAATTAGATTAGGTGTAATTCTTTTTTATTTTGTTGATAATGTGTTTTTTGTTTTTTTTGTAACTTAGCGTTTATTTTTTTGTAATTTAGTCATTTTTAATAAGGTTTAATAGTAGATTTAAATAATTTGAGTAGGGTTAGGGTTTTTTAATATGTAATTTCGTTTATTTAATTGTTAGTTTAATTTAATTATAGTATAATAGTTAGGGTAGGTTAATTAATAGTTTAAAAATAGTTTATTTTAATTCTACAGGTAAGTTTACATTTATTTTACGATAGGGATGTTGTAATTTTAATTTAAAGTTAGCGGGTTGTTAGGTTTAGGGGTTAATAGCTTAATTTAGTTTATGGCGATGTGGGAGGCTGACGGTTTAGGGGTTAATAGGTTTAGTTAGTGGTGGTGATGTGGGAGGCCAGAGGTTTAGGGGTTAATACATTTATTTAGTGGTGGCGGTTTTGGGGAGCGGCAGAATAGGGGTTAATAACTTTACTTTGGTTGCGGCAGGGTCAGGGAGTGGCGGGATAGGGGTTAATAACTTTATTTAGGTTGCGGCGGGGTCGGGGAATGGCGGGATAGGGGTTAAACATTTTAGTATAGTGGCAGCATTTAGTGACAGGGAGTAAATAAAGTTGGGGAAAAGCCGGATACACGTGAGATCGATGACTGTTAGTTAACAACAGTCCAATGCTCATCGTCCCGTACTTGGTGTGCGTCTTTTTGCCGGCTTTTTTTATTATTTTTTTCAAAAGAGCTTTATTGATCAAAACAAAGTACAGGGATTCAAGCATATGACATTTAACACATATAGATATTATTTACACGTTGATCATTATAATCCAATTCCTCTCCTGTTTTACAATTTCCTGCAAGTAGAAATAAAGAGCTCACATTTTAACAATTTTTCTGATATTGTCCTGTTACCGTCTTTGAACCTTGTGATAATGAGTAACTTGAGATATATTAACAAGACTTTGAATCTGTCATGAAACACTTTCTTTAACCTCCTATGAGGTAAAACATCAGTTAAATACATACAATAATATTTAATATCATAGCATGGCCTGGGTACATCTGCCATTCTTTGATCCATTTTTCCAAACATGGGTAGGGAAGAAGGGGTTATGGGAAGAATAGGGGAGGGAGAGATAAAGGTAGAGGGGATGAAGGGAGAGAGAAGAGAAAAAAAAAGAAAGAAAGGGGGGGGGGAATGAGGGTGTTCTATTCTTATCAAGCTTTTCCCGTCTTAACTCTCCAGTTAGCGCAGCAACTCACTCAAAGTCACCCCACATCTGCAGTAGAAGTTCATGTCTATCTAGTTTAGCTATTTTTGCGTAATGATATCTCTCTAGCGTCAGAAGGCTCTGCACTTTTTGCTTCCATTCCACTAGTGTAGGTATTTGTGTTGTTTTCCAGTGTAGTGGTATTAGGTTTTTTGCCCCCGCCAGCATCAAATACAAAAGGGTTTTCTTGGTTGGATCTTTTACTTTAAAGGGGATATGGAGAAGCAAGGTCTCCGGTGTTTTCAGGATATCTAACCCCAAGATTTCTTTCATTTTATCCCATATCCCTGACCAGTAGTTGTGCGATAGGGGACAATCCCACCAAATGTGGACCATAGATCCCTGTCCTCCACACCCTCTCCAGCCCCTTTCTGATGTGTTAGGGTAGATTGACTTAAGTTGGAAGGGCGTAAGGTACCAGCGACTTAGATGTTTGTACTGAGATTCCTGTGTGTGTGCTGAGACTGACGTTGACTTGATTGCTCGGAATATCTTATGCCACTCGTCTTCTGTAAGTTCCACCTCTAATTCCCTGTGCCACATTTTAGTGTAGGCCGGCAGTGTATTTTCTCCCTGATTAAGGAGATATGTGTATAGCAGAGATATTAAGTGTCTGGAGGGTATACTCTTTGTACAAAGCTGTTCAAAAGGTGTCTGCTTTCTGATCAATTGATGCTTGTGCCTGTGTGTCGTTATGTAATGACAGATTTGTAAGTAGACAAACCATGGTATCGGTGGGCCTGCCTGTTCCCTTGCAATTTCCTCCCTCGTTTTTATCCCATTGTCTGTTATGTAGGATCTTACATAGTTACTGTTCGATGAGGCGTGTTGTGTTGTTTTTATGGTTTGCAGTGGTAGTTCTGGGTTACCATATATAGGAGTCAAGGGTGAGTATACTGTTGATACATGTGAGTCTGTCTGTAAGGTCTTGTCCCATTCCGTGAACAATACTCTCAACAATGGGTTGTGGGTGATGTCTGCTTGTCTGTGTCTCTTATGGGTCCATAAGAGGGATGCTAGGTCCCCCGTCTGCAGTACTTCCCTATCTAGCTGTATCCATATCTTTTGTTCGTTGCCCTGGCACCACTCTACTACTCTCTGGAGAAGTATGGCTCTCCTATAAAGCGACAGGTTGGGTAAGCCCAACCCTCCTTCATCTCTAGACATATACATAGTCCTCTTGTTTATTCTAGGCTTCAACCCCTGCCAGATGTAATCTTCAATTATCTTTTGCAGTGACGGGAGGAACGCAACGGGTAAGGGTATCGGCAGTGTTTGAAGCACATATAGTACCCTGGGAAGAACATTCATTTTAATGACATGGATTCTTCCCAGCCACGAGATTGACTTATGTCTCCACATGGAGAGGTCTGCTATGATCACTGCTTTGATGGCTATGTAGTTCCTAGTGAACATGTCTGTCTCATCTGCTGCTAGTTGGATACCTAGATACTTCAAAGTTTTATCCGCGAGTACGAAGGGGCTATGTCGTCTGAGCCAGTCCAGAGAGGCAGGCGTCAATGATATACTCAAGAGTTCTGATTTAGTACCATTAAGATGAAAATTAGACACCTTACCATATCTTTCAAGTTCCGCCAGGAGGGCTGGAATAGTTGTCTCTATGTCTGTGACTGTGAATAACTAATCGTCCGCATACATGGCCAGTTTATTTTCCCTGCCTCCCATCTCTATCCCTTTTATTAAGGGGTTAGCTCTAATGTTATTTGCCAATGCTTCTATGGAGATTGCAAACAGCAGGGGTGACAGTGGGCACCCCTGTCTGGTCCCATTAGTAATATTGAAGGGTTCCGATAGAACCCCATTTACCTTAATTTGCGCATTTGGGTTGGAATACAATGAAAAGACCGTTTTAAGAGACTTCTCTCCAAAGCTCATCCACTCTAAAACTGTCCTTAAGAAGTGTCAGCACACCCTTTCAAACGCTTTTTCTGCATCTGTGGATAACAGGGCGAGTGGCACTCCCCTATTCTTGGTGTGGGCTATCAACTGTGTCACCTTAAGGGTCTTATCCCTCACTTCCCTTCCCGGGATAAACCCTACCTGGTCAGCTTCTATTAGTTCGGGCAGAAATTTGTTTACTCTGTTTGCTAGAACCTTGGCCAGTATCTTGACGTCCGCATTTAATAGCGAAATTGGTCTAAAGTTTTGTGGTGCATCTGCTGGCTTTCCCGGCTTAGGAATGACAGTTATGTATGCAGTCAACATTGTTGACGGCAATTGTTGCAATTCGGGTAACCTATTAAAGAGTTCCTGCATGTGTGGGAGTAGTTCTGCCAAGAATGCTTTATAATAGTTAGGTCCCAGTCCGTCCGGACCTGGGCTCTTATCGTTAGGTAGGTCCTTTATGGCTAATTGCATTTCTTCCTGGGTGATAGGGGATTCGAGAAAGTCAGTGGCCTCCTGACTCAACGTCTGGAGTTTAGCATTGAGGGCATATTCTCTTGTCTTCTGTCTGACTGTGTCCTGCTCTAGGGTCTGTGATAGTGGTTGCGCTTGCAAGTTATAAAGTCTGTTATAATAGCTTCTAAAGGCACCTGCTATGGCAATACTATCTTTGTGCATTTTCCCTGTGTTATCTTTAAGTGTGTGAACGAAGGATTTCAACTGTGACCTTCGCAGAGCTCTGGCCAGCAATTTCCCTGACTTATTCCCTTCTTCATAATATTTTTGTCGCAGTAATAAGGCTTTGTGTTGGCTCTCTTCCTGTAAATGTTGTTTAAATTCTATTCTGGCTTGATGGAGTGCTTTTTCTATCTCTAGGTCTAGTATGTTTTTCTTGTGTCGGTCTTCTAGTCTCTTAATATTACTAAGAATCGAGTCGTATTTGGCTCTGTGCTGTCTTTGTAGTTTTGCTTTATGTTTAATTAAATGTCCTCTAATTACGCTCTTATGCACTTCCCTGAGCTACTACTGAGCTAGGCAAGTCCTCGGACACATTTATGGTAAAGTATTCGTTTATCATGTTGGAGATGTCTTCTCTCACTATAGGGTTGTCTAAAAGATACTCTTCGAGCTTCCATATGTATGGGGTTGCAGGCTTGTCCGGCCACATAATCTCAAACGTGACCGGAGCATGATCGGACCACGTGATAGATGAAATGTCACTACGTGTAACATATGCAATGCCCTGTGAGTCAGTAAACAGAAAGTCTATGTGAGAGTATTTTTTGTGTGGGCTTGAGTAGTAGGTATAGTCTGATGTTGTCGGGTGCATTGTTCGCCATATGTCATGTAGCATGTGATCCTTAAGTACTGTGTTTATTTGCTTTAAGACGTGATGTGATACACTTGAAACCCCGTTGGATGTGTCTAATTTTAGATTGAGGGGGGCATTAAAATCCCCTCCTTCAAAAAGAGTTCCTTTGGTCATTTCTAATAATTTACTTGAGAGATTTCTGAAGAATACATGCTGCGCGGTGTTTGGTGCATATGCATTTACCAGTGTGACCTGTCTACCAAACAAGAGGCCCACTGCTATTACATATCTACCCTCTCTATCTTTGTCTAGCTTCTGCAATTGGAAAGACGTTCTATTATGTATCAAGATACCCACTCCGTTTTGTTTACGGGGCCCTGATGAAAAGTATGCTGTGGGGTATCTACTGTTATGCCACTTGGGCTCTTTGTTTTTGATAAAATGTGACTCTTGAATAAAGATAATGTCCCCTTTTAGTTTTTGCAGGTCTCTCAGAACCATGGACCTCTTACCTGGGTTATTTAGCCCTTTCACGTTGATCGTAAGGAACTTGAGCGGATGGGTCTGTGGTTTGAACTGCTTGGGGATCATTGTGAAGCGGTTTTCACCTATAGACTAAAGGAGAAGAAAAAAAAAAAAAGGGGGGGGGGGAGAGGGGGAAGGAGGGGGGAGTAGGAAAGGGAAATAGGAGGTTGTGGGATAAGATTACAGAAGTAGTTATTTACGTTCAATTATATCGCTAATACAATAGATGTTCTAAGATTACTACAAACAAGCTATGCCAAGAACCAGTTATACTGATTTGGGGGTTTAGGTTGGGTTGGTATCTGTGGGGATTATAGCTAGCCAAGTGACAATCAATGTCAGGCTCTTCCTCTAAAAGAAACGTCTACAGTAGGGGAAAGTGCCCATAACTTGCCCAGTTTGAATTATCATTTCTTTAAAAAAAAAAAAGGGGAAAGGGGGAAAATGGCTGCAAGATTACATAACATTATCAGCTCGATACACACAGTATCTTATAACCTATAATCTGTAAATCACTTTATAACTTTTCTATATATTGAAACCGAGGGGAGACTGGCAACTCCAGTCTAGGTAATTAGGGAAAAAGAAAAGTGCTTTAACTCTCTGCATTTGTATCTTTATGATTTGTTACAGCTAAAACACATAAAGTTTTTGCTTTGTTGCCGGCTATCAGCCCGTTTGTGTAGTGAAGTCCGGCGCAGGCCCTTTGATTTCTAAGGCCTGCTCTGTCCGTCAACTGTCGTGCGGGTATCCCGCATGCTCACCTGATTAGGCCAGTTCATCAATACCTTTAATCTGTTCTTGAATCCATCATACTTAGGGAGCTTTCCTTTCTTCCATTGGGGCCTGCAATAAGAAGTCCTCTGGCCTTGGTGGTGTTATATTCAAGGCGGTGCAGAATTCCTCTAGGTCAGACAGAGATCTGTATGTTGCGGTTTTCTCACCATTCGAGGCAATTATGCAGGTGGGGAACCCCCATCTGTATGGGATCTTGTGTTCTTGCAAGGTGGTGGTTAGGAATTTCATCTCCCTACGCTTTTGTAGTGTAGCTGGGCTTAGGTCTGAGAATATCTGAAGGGGAACTCCAGCATGTTGAATCGGGTGTTTATTCCTGCTGTTCTTGATGATTTCCTCCTTATCCTTATAGTTTAGTAGCCGGAGAATAACATCCCTTTGGGGAGCCTTGTTAGACGGTTTAGGGCGCAGAGCTGTATGAGCCCTTTCTATCAAGATCTCTGGAGCCATAGGTGTGCCTTTAAGTGTTCTAAAAAGGTCCTGCAAATACCCTTGCAATGCTCCAGGGCCTATTGACTCAGGGCTGCCCCTGATGCGCAGATTGTTTCTTCGGCCTCGATTGTCTAAATCTTCTATGCGCTCTAGTAGGGTTTGCACCGTGTTTGTATTTTGCAGTGTCTGCGTCGTGGTAGTTTTTAGTTTATCCTGTATGGCAGCTTGATTTTGTTCTACCACTGCCACTCTCTGTGTGACTTCAGTCAAGTCCCTGCGCAGCTCACTAAATAAGTTCTTTATCTCTGTGACTACTCCTCTTATATCCTCTTTAGAGGAGAGTGATTTTAGGTCCTCTTTGGTTACATAACATGTTATATCCATTGGTGCTGTTGATGCTTGTGTAATATCATTTACTGTAGTTTGTGACTGTAAAGGCCCCTCTTCTACAGCTGGCAAGTCTGTACTTTTTAAGTAGTGGTTAATGTTTCTTGTTTTAGGCCCTTTGTCTTGTGCTCCTGCCTTCTTTTGTGCCATGCTAGACAGCCCGTATGTGTTATGTGTATGTTGAAAATCTGCAGGTTTCTCAGGGCCTCTTTTAAAAATGTAGCCCCTTGTAAGTTTAAGTAGTGCTGAAGGAGCTTTAGTGAGGGAATGTGTCCGTGGCTTTGGTTGTGTAAGCGCAGTATAGTGCTTGTATAGGGCTATTAGCTCTACTCCTCTGTCGCTGCGTTTGTATTTATGTCATCTATCCTTCAGTCACACTCCCTACAGCCCGGTTCCGTGGCCTAGATTATGTATGGCCTAATTGAAGTGCATCAGTCTTTGATATGGGGTGAGGGAGAAGAGATATATATAAAGTATTTCCCTTAACGTTAGGCTCTTGTACCCGTTTTCAATCTTATTTAGCCAGTTACTATCTTGTGAGCCTGCGTTTGTTATACCCGGTAAGTGGGTGATGTTACCTCCAATGCATTATTTCAGCAGGCCAAACCTGTCGGCTCCCACGTTTTGGGCCTTCTCCGCCAACGGAAGCGGCGTTAATTCTCTCTTCTCAATCTCTCCCTTCAGCGGTTTCCTCCGAAATTGCCAGTTGCCACGCTATATTCCTCCTGGTTGGCGGGATTCACTATGTGAGTCTCTTGCCACGATGTGCCTGCACAAGCTTGTTAACTTTACTCAGACTGAGGCCTGCGTTGGCTCTTTGTGATCTATGTGCCCCTCCGGATCTTCAAGACGGCCATAAACAATCAGCTTTCTGCTCCCCTCGGTTTGGCATTACAGATTGCCTGCTTTTACAGCCCTTTCTCCGCCCTTACATAGATTGGGCAAGTTATTTGCTCCGGAGCTATAAGGAAGCACGACCATTCTCCTGCACGGTCAGGCTCCACCCCCCTTTTTGCCGGCTTTTTTATAAATATGGAGATTGTAATCAGGTCCACGGCCGCGATGTTAGGGGATGTTAGGCGAGCGTATTGATGCCGTCGAATGCAACACAGTTGACGGCTTGATAGATATTCCCCAAAGAGTTAAACACATTAGTAAAGCCCCACTCCAGAGCTGCAAACACTGAAACCCCCAAGAAGGACACAGCTGGTGATTAACATTAAGGTGCTACTGCTGTTCATGATGAGCCACGTTTTGCTCAGCCTTAAAGCTTGCAGCTCTGGAACAGGATTTTCAAACCTTTGTAGGTGTTAAACAGTAACACTTAGTTATCTATGCTCACTAATGCAAAAAGAAAAAAAGTTCTCTCCCCTTTAAACCAGTATTTTTATGATTTTAATACATAAAAATATTGATTGCCTTAACATTTAAAAAAAAAATAAAAAAAAAAAATATTATTTAAGAAAATAGATTTACCACCATTGTCCCTTAAAACAGCTATATTGTTTTATAATATAGTAATAGCAGTGCATAATATGACTGTGATAATTTGATACAAAAGCAATTATAAATTAGTGATAAATAATGTAAGAAAAGTAAATTGACTCTTGTATTCTATTTTTAACCACAAATTGCTGTTTCACTAGAATAATGTAACTATTACTAAAAAAATCTTCACTGCTCAGGAAAGTCTAATTTTGGTTGAAAGGGGAAATTACTCCATGATCACAAAATGTACTAAAGTAAATGTTTTCCTGTAAATATAAAATTATCACAAAGGGCACTTTGCATCAGAACTGGTTTTTCTTTTGATATTTCATATTGGAGGCTAATCATTCAAGCTTCTTACAAAATATTGAACTTGACACATTAAATATATTCATTATGTCAAATTAAAACACATATGCTTCAATGGATTTAAAATTTTGTCAATTGCCCTTTTATATGACCTGTAACAGCACTAGACCTGGGTAGCTTAAACTTAAAGTGAATGTAAACTTTCATCAATGAGTGCCCGGTTTTTAAAAATAATATTAAAAACAGGGGCACTTTCATTGATGAAAGTTTACATTGCATTGTATTTTACAAATTCTTACCTTTTACTTCTTCAAAGCCGGATCGGCATCCCCCGCCTGCAGGTCCTCTGTAAATACGTCACCAATGACGAAACCAGCTTCCTCCAATCATGGCAGGGCCTAACGAGATGGACGCTCTGGGGGGGAAGCCTTGATTGAAGACATCAGTTGGTTAAGCATAATTTTCCTCCATTCATCCATAATGCACATATTCAGCTACGCAACTGTACAGGGCCTTTGTTGCCTTATTTTGTGCTTCATAATGTGCCACACATTCTCAGTCGTAGACAGGGTAGGACTGCAGGCAGGTCATGCAAGCACCCACACTTTCTGCTTATGCAACCATGTGCTTGTAATCCAGGCAGATTGTGATTTGGTGTTGTCATGCTGGAAAATACAGGGACGTCCCTGGAAAAGACAACATCTGGATAGCAGCATATTTTGTTCCAAAATGTATACATATCTTTCTGCATTAACTGTGCCATCACAGATATGCAAGTTACCCTTGCCATGAGCACTGACACACCCCCATGCCATGACAGATGCTGGCTTTTGGACCTGATGTTGATAACTGCTTGGATGGTCCTTTTCCTCTTTGGAGCGGAGAACACAACGGCTGTTTTTTCCAAAAACTATTTGAAATTTTGAGTTGTCGGACCACAAAAAACATTTCCACTGTTCTACTGCCCATCTCAGATGAGACCAAGCCAAGGCAAGCCAGCGGCGCTTCTGGACACTGTTGATGTATGGCTTATGCTTTGAATAGAAGAGCCTTAACTTGCATATGTGGATGCTGCGGTGAATAGTGTTGACTGACAAAGGTTTACCAAAATATTCCCAAGCCCATGTCAGAATATCCATTACAAACTCATAACGGTTTTTAAGACAGTGACGTCTGAGGGCTTTGAGATCACACGCATTCAGAAGTGGTTTTCAGCCTTGCTCTTTACACACCGAGATTGGACCGGATTCCTTGAATCTTTTAATTATATTGTGCACTGTAGAATGTGAAATGTCCAAAATCCTACTGATTTGTCTTTGGGGAATGTTGTTCTCAAAGTGTTGGATTATTCGCTGACTCATCTTTTGGCAGATTGGCGAGCCTTGACCCATCCTTGCTCTTGAAGGACTAGGCCTTTTTTGGAGGCTCCTTATATACTATGATTACATGATTCCCTCACCTGTTTCACATCACCTTCTTATTTCAACTTGTCACATCGCTATTAGTCCTAAATTTCCCCTGTCCTAACTTTTTTGGAACCTGTTGTAGTCATCAGATTTGAAATGAGTTTATATTTTCAAAAATACAAAAAATTAATAAAGTAAAACATCAAATATGTGTTTTCAATATAGTACTGAGTGAATTTAATTTTCAAATGACTCTTTTTATTTGTTTTTGTTTTTTCATTTTCCATACCGTCCGAACTTTTTCTGAATTGGGGTTGTATAACTGTATGTGTATATATATATATATATATATATATATATATATATATATATATATATATATATGTATATGTATGTATGTATGTATATATATATATATATATATATATATATATATAGCAATATCCGTTCAACCCCTCAAGGTAGAAAAACGCTTCACTCTCCGGTCTCTTTCAAAATCCTTTATTAAGTATCCAGCATCATATGACAAAATTCCCAAACGTTTCGATACCAATTGGTATCTTTTTCAATGGGTAATCAGATATATATATATATATATACAATGTCAATTAGCTGGTGGCCCAGCACTCCAACCTCTGTGGTGTAGCTCTGACCTGGGTGCAATCCTCAGAGAGTCTGGTATTGATATAGGAAGTAAAGAAGGGCACTTACAGGATTTTTAGTTTCAACAATAGAACGTGTTTATTCTGAAAACATCGGATTTTATACATGAATGATCATAGTCGACGTTTCAGCTCTTTTTTGAGCCTTCTTCAGGACAAGATTTATCTATACAAAAAAACATAAAATAGAAACTTTATACAGTGTAGAACAAGTGATGACATACAACAAACACACCCAACACCAAAACTACTCTTAATACAATTAAAACCAATCAGATAAACTGACACTCATATCTAATCAGAGGACTCAAAGAATGACAATCGGTCACAGGATCCTAAACCTAAGGACCCTATCTGAATAAAAGGAGTATAAAAGGAGTACGCAATATATTATGTAAACTTTAGCATAGTGAGAACTTTCCCACGTCTGCCAAGCAAGGTGCCCAATCTGACACTGAACCACTCATAAAAGAGACACTGAACCATATCATGTGGCTGTATATGAACCTATAAACCAATGTGCTTAATGTACTACCTGGATAATTAGACTCAATAATAACACAAGTCTGAAGGGCGGCACAATGTGTGCAACCTCCTTATGAACCCAAACAGAAATGAATACATATCCAGCACAAATAACTCAAGTGGATAACTTAATATGTGCACATAAGTCAGCTTGGAGACGGTCACACAGTAAATTTAAGTAACAGTTAGAGTGCCCAACTTAAACAGTATATCATTTCCAGAGACCGACATCACCAGCATAACAGTAGCTTAACAAGAACATAACTCAAATCTATGCTAGTGTAAACGGAACATTGGACCCCTTGCATCAACCTAAGAGATTTAGCAGCAAACCATGAAATACACCACCACACTGTAAATAACTTTCTGAAGAGTTTGCCAAAACTATATCAATCATCCTACTGAGAACCATATATTAACACTGCTATACCGTGTCAATAGACAAACCGCACTATGTAGCAAATACAACAGTTCAAAAAACCCAATGAGTGCACGCTAATGTAACCTGTCCGTGACAGTGCAGCATCTTTAAAACACAGACACTGAAATGCAAAAATACGTATCTACACTAACATTAGAAACATATCTCGCTCTAGTTTTGCAATCTACCTTAGACAAAGCTGTGACCAACAGTAGTACACAGGTGCAGTAAAATATATAAAATTTCTTACCTTAATGCGACTAGTCAGCCATTCTCCCAGAAGGAAAATAAGCAAGTACCCCATGAACACCAGGTTCTTCCTTATATCACGTTACCTACGCTAAATACTAATTGGTGTCATCTGAAAATGCATCAGTCACAGGGCACGCATATTAATAATGCAATTGGAAACACCAAAGTATATTCGAACACCGTGCTGCACACTAGCCATAACCATAACTCTATCTGTCAAATGTTGAGCAAATATGACCAGCACGCTTAATACCTAGAATGCTGTCTGAAGTGAAAAACTATAAAATCAAATACTATTCAACCAGCCATTATAAAAGCTGGAGAAAATGAGACCAATGAAATCCACATAAGTGTTGACACTTACTGTGTAAAAAACCCAGGATATAAGAAATAATGTCTGTCCAGAGCTTTGCTATTATGCATAGAGACAGGGGATATACAGCTTAGCTGGTATGTGCAACTGTGCACACTCCACCCAAGAACAAGGGCCACTTTATCCAGTCCCAGTCTGGATAAACAGTCTATGAGCTTAAACTATATGGGAAAAGACCAACCGGACCAATGCCCCGCAAAAAAAAAGACTACAACCGAAAATAAAATTGAAAATACAACGCATGGGTACAAAGTTCACAGAGCTATAGAACTTGTATACATAAGCCTCCAAGGTAAGACACAGAGCATATAGCCCCTGTAAAAAGAACTGTACTGATAGATAGAAATCCAGAGGTAAGGAGGCAGTGTGTCATTATAGGGAGACACAGACTCCTAAATATGGCATCACCACCAACAAAGGCGCAAAGCTACTCTAAAGGAGTAGGGGTAAACTATGGGAAAAAAGGACCACTCTAGCAAACAACCAGTGATACCTCTAAAACTCAAATACAGCTGATATACACGGGGATTGGGGGCCACATACAGCCACATCCTACATACACATGCCCCCATGGGGTCAACATAGTTAGATGAAAACAGGGAGGGCTAACCTATAATTGCACTGTATACATACTCCATAAGACCAAACAAGATATCCATGCACAAAAAAACGCTAGCTCAAACTAGTAGTAATTAGGTGTGGGTGTCTCACGCACAGGGTGACATAGTAACAGGCGCCCAACAATTATTTAATAGAACAAGGCGTAATCTATATGTACATTCAACCCATGGGGTATCAGTGTGTTAAGTCTAAAGATCCACCAGGTTTCTCAACGTAGTAATTCTGTGTCCCTATCACCTCCCCTCTTTAGGAGGGCTACTCTGTCTATGAGCATCACGCTCAAGGAAGATATAGGATGCTTAAGTTCAAGAAAATGCCGGGCAAGCGGCTGGTCCGATTGATTGTCCATCCTTGAAAGCTGCCCTTATGGCGCTCTTATGGTTCACCAGTCGTTCCCGGAAAGACGTACTGGTCTTACCTACATAATAAAGACCACACGGGCAGGAGAGATAGTACACCACATATTGTGATGTGCAAGTTCACGGTCTGTAACCTCACTCAATATTTCATCAACCATGTTCAGGCCATAGCTCCTTTCAAGGAACTTAACCTTCATCTCATTAAATTGTGTCAATTTGAGAATAGAGTCAGAGTTATTACGAATAACCCTCAGAAATTGTGATTTAATGATGCCTCACTTTAATGGAGTGGGGTGAAAACTGCTATGCTGCAGCAATGTGTTGCGAACCATGGGTTTACATTTGAATGTACATAAGTCAAGAAAGTAAATTCTTTGTTCATTACTTTCACTCTTAAGGGATATTGCCGCTTCCGACCAATTGAGGTACTGAATCTATTCACTAAGTTCCTGTTGTGAGACTCCCCATACCACGAACAGATCATCAATGTACCTACAATATAGTAGGACATTGGGGTTCCTGCATGAAAAAATGTATTGGCCCTCAAACCATGCCATGAACAAATTGGTGTATGAGGGCGCTAGACTTGACCTCATGGCAGTGCCTATGAGTTGTAGGTAGTACATGTCCTCAAACCTGAAATAGTTATGTGTCAGGCATAGCAGTAACCAGTCCAGAAGTATCTCAATAGGGGGACCTGCATATGAAGTATTTGATAGAAGGGCCTGTCTGACAGCCCCTACACCTATATCATGGGGAATGATGGTGTAGAGGCTATTAACATCCAAGGTTACCAAAATAAAGCTCTTTATTGTGCAGGAGTTTGATCAACTCAATAGAGTTCAATAGGAATGCATCTGTGGCCCTGACCAAATGCTGGATGTGAAAAGCAATGTACTTGGCCAAGTTTTGAAATAAAGACCCATCCGCAGACACTATGGGATGTCCCGGGGGGTTGGTTTGATCCTTATGCATCTTAGGAATGGTGTAAATGATTGGGTACACCACATGTTCTGTATGTAAAAAATCAAATATTTGTTGGTCAATGTGTCCACTATTCAATGTGAAGGTCAAAGTAGCATCACGCTTCTTTTTATACACAAGTGTGGGATTGTATGTACGTTTTTTGTATGTTGACCCATCTTCTAGTTGCTTAAAGGGACATTATACACTCATTTTTTCTTTGCATAAATGTTTTGTAGATGATCTATTTATATAGCCCATAAAGTTTTTTTTTTAAATAAATGTATAGTTTTGCTTATTTTTAAATAACATTGCTCTGATTTTCAGACTCCTAACCAAGCCCAAAAGTTTTATGTGAATACTGTCAGCTACCTTCTCCGGCTTGCTGCTGTTTGTGTAAAGGGTCTTTTCATATGCAAAAGAAGGGGGAGGGGGGGAGTGTCTTATTTGCCAGTAGTGGGCTTTCCAGCTACCTTTTCAACAGAGCCAAACTGACAGCTTCTAAGTAAGTTTTTAAACAGTTTTATACTGGATTTTTATATCAGTATCTGTGCATCTTATTCTTTATTGTAGTGTCTATTACATGCAGTTATATGAAAATGAGTGTATACTGTCCCTTTAAGTAGCTCCATGGGGTAGTAAGAGTAGTCCAGAAGAACAATTGCTCCACCCTTATCCGCTGGGTGGATAATTATAGACTCATCCTTCTTCAGCATTTGTAATGCTCTCCATTCCTGCTTGGTGAGATTGGTTCTATGGGCTGTATAAGATTTGCATTCTCGTTCTATTGCCCTGATGCATACAAAAGTGAATGTTTTGATGGTAGGGTGAGTGACCTTTGGTTCAAATTTGGATTTTTTAGACAATCCAGTGTATGGGGTAGTATGGGTAGCAGTTTTAAAGAAATCCTTTAGTTTCAAGGTCCGTTGGAATCTGTACAAATCAATCATATTGTCAAAAATGTCAACTTTAGGTGTTGGAACATAGGTCAAGCCTTTACTCAAGACATTAGTTTCATCCTGGTCTGGCGTTCTGTTGCTTAAGTTAATAACAACATTTTCCACAGTTGTTAGATTTTTGGAGGCTTTCTTCCACCAACCCCCTCTTCTGGTGGCTGGCCTGTGTCTTTTTTGGGCGGGTTGTCATTTTTTGACAGCATCACAGGCTTTCTCTGAGACCTTGTGAGAAATTTTTTCTTGCTACTGTGGTCTCACGCCTTCTGATCTACTGGAATCTCCTCCACTGGTATCCACCGTGTTGGCCAAAGATGTCATTCTGCGGTCAGTTCATATATATGTTTAAAGATATATATTATACCAAAATACAACTTTTACCTTGTAATATGCATGCTACCTGATGCGTGCAAAAACCTCACTTCTTGCGGAGTTAGCACATGAGCAGGTGTGATAAATAGCTCTCCACTCGTAATGTAGCCCTTCATGGGGAAATTTTAAATGTTTCCCTTTAAATCATAAGATTCTCTGTAAGTTTATCCTTTGTTTTAGATGTACTTGCATGCTGCATTTGGAAGTTTGCTTTCATTTTGACATGGGACATTCTAGAGCAAAAATTGCCTGTTCTAGTTGGTTAAAGCATGCAACTTCTATATTAGTGAGCCTATAGAATTATTTGTTTAACCCCCACAAAGAGTTAAACACGTTAGTAAAGACCCACTCCAGAGCTGCAAACACTGAAACCCCCAAGAAGAACACAGCTAATGATTGGCATTAAGGTGCTACTGCTGTTCATGATGGCCGCGTTTTGCTCAGCCTTAAAGTTTGCAGCTCTGGAACAGGATTTTCAACCTTTTGTGGGTGTTAAATAGTAACACTTAGTTATCTATGCTCACTAATGCAAAACTAAAAAAAGTTCTCTCCCCTTTAAACCAGGATTTTCATGATTTTTTAATTTTTTTTATTTTTTTTTTAAGTAATTTTTATTGAGGTGTATTTAAAGGCATACATTGATCATAAAGACAGGTTCTTGCATTGCATGTCACATACAGTAAGATTTCTGTGTTACAAGAGTGATAAGATAAACATAAAGGAAATGTAAAGATAACAATTTACATATCATGCAAACATGGGATACATAGGATGCCAAACATTTAGAAGCCTTCTAAATAATATGATAGGCCACTCTTGGACCATCGCAAACATTAA
Organism: Bombina bombina; assembly: GCF_027579735.1. Lineage (NCBI taxonomy): Eukaryota > Metazoa > Chordata > Amphibia > Anura > Bombinatoridae > Bombina > Bombina bombina. The sequence continues at coordinate 1,097,663,076 of NC_069502.1, read as the reverse complement.
GAGAAAAGAAGGCATATGCAAACAAAGGAGACCACTTGTGGATCTCATTGGTAAACCTCGATTTTATATAATTTTATCACGTGCTTATGTGAAAAGTGTGTATGTTAGGTGAAATGTTATAGGGATAGTATTGATAGGATAAATTCCCTTATTTGAAAACAAAAATAGTACACAGAAGTATAGTTAGGGTGCGGCATAGAGAAGATAAGCCGCATAGTTAGCCCTCCTAAGATAGAAGGTTTATTATAGAGGGGGGGGAGGGGGGGAGGAGGTGGTTAGGTGAGTGCTATAAGTAGGATATGTAGCCTAGGAGCTAAAAGGTTCATTAAGGGTTAAGGAGGAGATAAATTAATAAGCGTGAAAGGCAGAAAAAAAAAACCTTGGTGTTTATCTCCACAACATCAAGCGCTTACTTTCTATTTTGGGACAAAAGGTGCTGGTGGATTGGTTATGCCATCTCTGGATATAGATTAATAGAATCAACACACATGTAATTTCAAGGGGTAACATAGGGCTAGAGTACCCTCTTATTGGGGCATTGTAGTCTCAATATGATTTTATTGGTTCTGCTGGTAGGGTACGGGCCCTATACCCCACAGCAGAAGTCTATTCCAAACAGTAAGAGAGAATTATTTTGAGGGATATCCCTCAGAACATTTAAGCAAACACCAGTTCTCTAAGCACACTATGACTCCTACAGTTGTGTGTAGCAGGAATTTTGCATGAAGTTAGTACTCCTAAGTCCTTTCATAAACCTGTGAAAGTGCATAAGACAGAGAGTAGCGCTGACATAGTAAAGCTATGTGTAGATTAGGCTAACTAGAGCTGACAGTATAGGTGGTGCAAAAGGATGTTCAGAAATCGCTAGTTCTATAATTACAGCTAGATGTGTTACTTCGGCTAAGGTGTACTAAGTGCTGATGGGGGTTATGGAATGATATGGGGGTTCCCAGCTATAAATATCAGGAAGCGTGATGTGTTGCTGCTAACATCAATAAATAAATTGCAATTACGGATCTAAGCAACTAGCGGACAATGATACCTGTATATCATGAGACTATATAAAAGCAGTAGACTATATGGCTGTAATCAGATTTTGTACAGAGAAAGGAATAGGTATAACCATGTCCAAATATAATATAGCTACTAGAATAGGCATATAAAAATAACAGTGAATCTAGATTCTATTAGCATCTAGGTAGGTGCAAATAAAGTAGTACATAGGCTCAAGAGGCTCAACAAGGCTTCCGTACAAATAATAAAAGGTAGTAAATACAACACAACATAACAAGTGAGTCTAAATTGTACTGATGCTAAGCTAGGTAACCTTGAATTCTGGAGTACTAAAGACCCTACTAGTTTTTATATGTATATATTTATGTTCAAGTACTATAGGGGCATTCTAAAAAGTCAAATGGAGAACGTTGTGGATTCAAGCTGCTGCGCCAGGCTCAATGTACTAGGGTAGGAGCAGCAAACCACATACAGTGATTAGTGCAATCTCTGCTAGGATATTAAACTATATCTTGTCCTGAGAGGGTAGTAACAGCTATGCTCACAGGTGAGGGATCTATAAAAGTATATGTCTGGAAAATTGTAAGCCAGTAACCCTGTTGTAGCTCACTTAAAATATCCAAGCAAACATTAAAGTGATGATAGATACATATGAGATATGAGTAATAGTATTATGGTATGGCATGTATCTATAGCGTGGGGTTCACCATATGTGAGTACATTGTGTTAAACAGTTAGCGGTTGTGGAAAGATATGAGGAATCCTAATAACTAATAACAGTGAGTTTTACAGATTACTGATAACATCTAGAAATATAATAGAACCAGAAAACTACAGCAGCATCTTAGTGTCGTCCAAAGCAATATAACTGAAATAGTACCATAATGTAATAAACTAGTTATCCCCACTCTCATTATATTGTAATCTTAAACATCCTATGCAAAGGTTCAACAACCTGTGGAATTGGGTAGAGAACTCCTGAGTGCAGTAGCTCTCACTGTATCCTTAATATTAGACCAGAAACGTTTCATGCAAACATAGATGACTAACATATAACTTGATTAGGATGCTGGGGCCTGAGATCTGTAAAATAAAGCGTCCTCCATGTTCAGTTCATTGTTCTCTGGGCATTTAGGTAGTACTGGAATTCCACTGCTCACCACCCTGCTCTGAACGGAGTTTAACCCACATCAAGTCCCCTCTAACCCACACCAACTCTGCACTGCTGTAACGCGGACAACGGGGGTAGAGCAAAGATAGGGCAACATGACTTCTCCTTACTTTCCGTTGGAAACTGGTTCAGAAAAAGGTCCCCAGCTCTGGTTTCTCTGCCGTCAAAACAAGAGCCCTAAGCTGATAGGTTAGGGTAGCTGGCATGTTGATCTCGGTCCCGCAATGAAAACCTTGTTTTCCCTTCCCAGCACTGACATCCAGCGATGATGGGTGTGAGGCAGCTCCGCTTCCAATTGAGGACATGTCCCCCTTGTGTGTGCCGCAGTCATAAGGTATCGTACTGCAGTACATCGGTCCTTTGAATTCGGTGGGCTGGGAGCAGTACAGGCAACAGTTGAGCATTCCTCTATAGCTTGATCTGCGGTATCCCACTGCATTGTGCACAGAGCTGCCGCTTTCACAGGCTCTGCCTCAGCCGTGCTTAGAGTGAGAGAAGTGTAGGCAGCATGTTCCGTGTGGATTGCGACTTCTATTTGCCGGGGCGATAGCTCAAATGAGCATTCAAGCAGGTCGTGGCAAGCTTCTAGAAAATTATAGATTGTCTCCATAATGGCCTCCGGGGGCTCCATAGTGCAGCAGGGAAACAGTCGAGTAAACCAGGGGATACAATAATAGGATGTAGCTGGTCTTGTTCTTCCTCTCTAACTCTTTACGGGCCGCAAGATGGCTGCTCCAAGTAGCGTGCCTCAGTCACAAACACACCAAGGTTGTTAAATCTCCTCTCTCACACCCGGTTCACCATGAAATTTAATGCGTGAGTCTTCTAGAATGTCTGGTCTACAAGAATGTACACTTTTTTTTGAGCTAGATCAGTCGCTAAATTAACTTTTCATTATAGTATGGCAGGAGCTTGTAGAGTATGCGACCGATCAGCTTCAAAGTTGGCTCCTCCGGATTTTCATGATTTTAATACATGAAAATATTGTTTGCCTTAACATTTTTTATTTAAAAAAAAATATATATATATATATTTTTAAGAAAATAGATTTACCACCATTGTCCCTTAAAACAGCTATATTGTTTTATAATATAGTAATAGCAGTGCATAATATGACTGTGATAATTTGATACAAAAGCAATTACAAATTAGTGATAAATAATGTAAGAAAACTAAATTGACTCTTGTATTCTATTTTTAACCACAAATTGCTGTTTCACTAGAATAATGTAACTATTACTAGAAAAATCTTCACTACTCAGGAAAGTCTAATTTGGTTAATTACTCCATGATCCCTATTTCCAAAAAACAAGTCACAAAATGTACCAGTAAATGTTTTTCTGTAAATATAAAATTATCACAAAGGGCACTTTGCATCGGAACTGGTTTTTCTTTTGATATTTCAAATTGGAGTCTAATTCATTCAAACTTCTTACAAAATCAAGAACAAATATTGTACTTAACACATTAAATATATTAATTGTGTCAAATTAAAACACATATGCTTCAATGGATTTTAAATTTGGTCAATTGCCCTTTTATATGACCTGTAACAGCACTAGACCTGTGTAGCTTAAATTTAAAGTGAATGTAAACTTTCATCAATGAGTGCCCAGTTTTTAAATATTCTATTTTTATTGATGAAAGTTTACATTGCACTGTATTTTACAAATACTTACCATTTACTTCTTCCAAGCCGGGTCGGCCTCCCCTGCCTGCAGGTCCTCTGTAAATATATCACCAATGAGGAAACTGGCTTCCTCCAATCACGGCAGGGCCTCACGAGATGGACGCTGAGGGGCGGGGAGCTGTGATTGAAGACATCAGTTGGTTAAGCGTAATTTTCCTCCATTCATCCATAATGCACATCTTCAGCTACGCAACTGTACAGGGCCTTCGTTGCCTTATTTTCTGCTTCATAATGTGCCACACATTCTCAATCATAGACAGGTCAGGACTGCAGGCAGGCCATGCTAGCACCCACACTTTCTGTTTATGCAACCATGCACTTGTAATCCAGGCAGAATGTGGTTTGGTGTTGTCCTGCTGGAAAATGCAGGGACGTCCCTGGAAAAAAAAAAAATGGATAGCAGCATATTTTGTTCCAAAATGTATACATATCTTTCTGCATTAATGGTGCCATCACAGATGTGCAAGTTACCCTTGCCATGAGCACTGACACACCCCCATGCCATCACAGATGCTGGCTTTTGGACCTGATGTTGATAACAGCTTGGATGGTCCTTTTCCTCTTTGGCGCAGAGAACACAATGGCTGTTTTTTTCTAAAAACTATTTAAAATGTTGAGTTGTCGGACCACAAAAAACATTTCCACTGTTCTACTGCCCATCTCAGATGAGACCAAGTCAAGGCAAGCTGGCGGTGCTTCTGGACACTGTTGATGTATGGCTTCTGCTTTGCTTAGTAAAGCCTTAACTTACATATGTAGATGCAGCAGTGAATTAGTGTGGACTGACAAAGGTTTACCAAAGTATTTCCAAGCCCATGTCAGGATATCCATTACAAACTCATGACGGTTTTTAAGACAGTAACGTCTGAGGGATTTGAGATCATGCACATTTAGAAGTGGTTTTCCGCCTTGCCCTTTACACACCGAGATTTGACCAGATTCCTTGAATCTTTTAATTATATTGTGCACTGTAGTATGTGAAATTTCCAAAATCCTACCAATTTGACTTTGGGGAATGTTGTTCTCAAAGTGTTGGATTATTCACTGACGCATCTGTTGGCAGATTGGCAATCCTTGACCCATCCTTGCTCTTGAAGGACTAGCCCTTTTTTGGAGGCTCCTTATATACTATGATTACACGATTGAAATAAGAAGGTGATGTGAAACAGGTGACTGTTTCACATCACCTTCTTATTTCAACTTGTCACATCGCTATTAGTCCTAAATTTCCCCTGTCCTAAATTTTTGGGAACCTGTTGTAGTCATCAGATTTGAAATGAGTTTATATTTTCAAAAATATAATCAATTAATTAAGTAAAACATCAAATATATATTTTCAGTATAGTACTGAGTGAATTGAATTTTCAAATGACTCTTTTTATTTGTTTTTTTGCATTTTCCATACCGTCCAAACTTTTTCTGAATTGGGGTTGTATATCTGTGTATATATATATATATATATATATATATATATATATATATATAATACCAAAATACTATCAAAATACAACAACTTTTATCTTGCAATATGCATGCTACACTGTCAGAAAAAAGGGTACGGTTGGGGTCCGTTTGTGAACACTTAGGGTACAACTGCTGTGGTTGTACCCTCAATGGATCATAATTACACCTTAAGGAACTAATATGTACCATTTAGCGGTAAATACGGTACAAATATGTTTCCAACTGTCAAAGGGTCCATGTATGTACCATTTAATCCCCCCAAAAAGGTACAATCACTTGTGTGACTAAAAAGTTGAGGGGGATGGGTGGTTCAAGTCTGCCAAACCCTGTAAATCCATATCATTTGTGCAGCTCAATTATTCATATTCACATAACTGTCAGTCACCCAAAATGAATGCAACATACATGTTGTACAGCAAAATAATTATGTTCAATTATTGTTGGTAATATGCAAAAAGTGGGCAAAGCAAAAAAAAAAAAATACTTAAAGGGACATTCTACACCAGAATTGTTATTGTTTAAAAAGATGGATAATCCCTTTATTACCCATTCCCCAGTTTTGCATAACCAACACAGTTATATTAATATATGTTTTACCTCTGTGATTAAGCATGTGAGCATATTGTTATCTATATGACACACATGAACTAGTACTGTCTAACTGTGAAAAACTTTCAAAATGCTCTGAGCTAAGAGGCGGTGGCAGGGCCGCCACTAGAAATTTTGGGGCCCCTGACTTAACCATTGATCAGGCCCCCCCCCCTTTGATATGTGCAATTTTTGACCAAGTGACTAAAATGTATATGCACTTTATTCTTAAGTGTCTATTTAAACTTGGAAATGTCAGACACAGACACCCAAACAGACACTCAGTACTTGTTTACATTGACCTGACAAGTAATGAGGTAAACTACAATTTTGTAAAAAAAAAAAAAAGGAGATTTAGAAAACAAAATATGGAGTTCTGATCAGGGACGGACTGAGACCAACCAGGGCCCCCGGGCGAAAGTGTGGTAGGGCCCCACCTCCCCTTTGCTCCACCTACCTCCTCATCTCCTCCTCCTACCCTATTGCCCCTCCCAATTCATGTGCCCCTCCCACCCCCTTGCCCCTCCCACCTCATATGCCCCTCCCCCACCATGTTTTTAATTGCCATATAAAAAAAAACAATCTTTTCCTTAAAGTCATTACACACACACACCTGACTCACACAAGTACGGCACACACACACCTGACTCACACAAACACTGCACACACAAATATGACTCACACAAACACTGCAAACACACATATCTGACTCACACAAACACTGCAAACACACATATCTGACTCACACAAGCACTGCACCCACACACACATATCTGACTCACACAAACAAAGCACGCCCACACACACATAACTGACTCACACAAACACTGCACACACACAAACACATATCTGACTCACACCAGCACTGCACCCACACACACACATCTGACACACAAACACTACACACACACACATATCTGACTCACACAAACACTGCACCTACACACACACACACACACACACACACACACCTGACTCACACAAACACTGCGCACACATCTGACTCACACACACACACATACACTCACACATCTGACTCACACAAATAGATTTACCACCATTGTCCCTTAAAACAGCTATATTGTTTTATAATATAGTAATAGCAGTGCATAATATGACTGTGATAATTTGATACAAAAGCAATTACAAATTAGTGATAAATAATGTAAGAAAACTAAATTGACTCTTGTATTCTATTTTTAACCACAAATTGCTGTTTCACTAGAATAATGTAACTATTACTAGAAAAATCTTCACTACTCAGGAAAGTCTAATTTGGTTAATTACTCCATGATCCCTATTTCCAAAAAACAAGTCACAAAATGTACCAGTAAATGTTTTTCTGTAAATATAAAATTATCACAAAGGGCACTTTGCATCGGAACTGGTTTTTCTTTTGATATTTCAAATTGGAGTCTAATTCATTCAAACTTCTTACAAAATCAAGAACAAATATTGTACTTAACACATTAAATATATTAATTGTGTCAAATTAAAACACATATGCTTCAATGGATTTTAAATTTGGTCAATTGCCCTTTTATATGACCTGTAACAGCACTAGACCTGTGTAGCTTAAATTTAAAGTGAATGTAAACTTTCATCAATGAGTGCCCAGTTTTTAAATATTCTATTTTTATTGATGAAAGTTTACATTGCACTGTATTTTACAAATACTTACCATTTACTTCTTCCAAGCCGGGTCGGCCTCCCCTGCCTGCAGGTCCTCTGTAAATATATCACCAATGAGGAAACTGGCTTCCTCCAATCACGGCAGGGCCTCACGAGATGGACGCTGAGGGGCGGGGAGCTGTGATTGAAGACATCAGTTGGTTAAGCGTAATTTTCCTCCATTCATCCATAATGCACATCTTCAGCTACGCAACTGTACAGGGCCTTCGTTGCCTTATTTTCTGCTTCATAATGTGCCACACATTCTCAATCATAGACAGGTCAGGACTGCAGGCAGGCCATGCTAGCACCCACACTTTCTGTTTATGCAACCATGCACTTGTAATCCAGGCAGAATGTGGTTTGGTGTTGTCCTGCTGGAAAATGCAGGGACGTCCCTGGAAAAAAAAAAAATGGATAGCAGCATATTTTGTTCCAAAATGTATACATATCTTTCTGCATTAATGGTGCCATCACAGATGTGCAAGTTACCCTTGCCATGAGCACTGACACACCCCCATGCCATCACAGATGCTGGCTTTTGGACCTGATGTTGATAACAGCTTGGATGGTCCTTTTCCTCTTTGGCGCAGAGAACACAATGGCTGTTTTTTTCTAAAAACTATTTAAAATGTTGAGTTGTCGGACCACAAAAAACATTTCCACTGTTCTACTGCCCATCTCAGATGAGACCAAGTCAAGGCAAGCTGGCGGTGCTTCTGGACACTGTTGATGTATGGCTTCTGCTTTGCTTAGTAAAGCCTTAACTTACATATGTAGATGCAGCAGTGAATTAGTGTGGACTGACAAAGGTTTACCAAAGTATTTCCAAGCCCATGTCAGGATATCCATTACAAACTCATGACGGTTTTTAAGACAGTAACGTCTGAGGGATTTGAGATCATGCACATTTAGAAGTGGTTTTCCGCCTTGCCCTTTACACACCGAGATTTGACCAGATTCCTTGAATCTTTTAATTATATTGTGCACTGTAGTATGTGAAATTTCCAAAATCCTACCAATTTGACTTTGGGGAATGTTGTTCTCAAAGTGTTGGATTATTCACTGACGCATCTGTTGGCAGATTGGCAATCCTTGACCCATCCTTGCTCTTGAAGGACTAGCCCTTTTTTGGAGGCTCCTTATATACTATGATTACACGATTGAAATAAGAAGGTGATGTGAAACAGGTGACTGTTTCACATCACCTTCTTATTTCAACTTGTCACATCGCTATTAGTCCTAAATTTCCCCTGTCCTAAATTTTTGGGAACCTGTTGTAGTCATCAGATTTGAAATGAGTTTATATTTTCAAAAATATAATCAATTAATTAAGTAAAACATCAAATATATATTTTCAGTATAGTACTGAGTGAATTGAATTTTCAAATGACTCTTTTTATTTGTTTTTTTGCATTTTCCATACCGTCCAAACTTTTTCTGAATTGGGGTTGTATATCTGTGTATATATATATATATATATATATATATATATATATATATATATATATATATATAATACCAAAATACTATCAAAATACAACAACTTTTATCTTGCAATATGCATGCTACACTGTCAGAAAAAAGGGTACGGTTGGGGTCCGTTTGTGAACACTTAGGGTACAACTGCTGTGGTTGTACCCTCAATGGATCATAATTACACCTTAAGGAACTAATATGTACCATTTAGCGGTAAATACGGTACAAATATGTTTCCAACTGTCAAAGGGTCCATGTATGTACCATTTAATCCCCCCAAAAAGGTACAATCACTTGTGTGACTAAAAAGTTGAGGGGGATGGGTGGTTCAAGTCTGCCAAACCCTGTAAATCCATATCATTTGTGCAGCTCAATTATTCATATTCACATAACTGTCAGTCACCCAAAATGAATGCAACATACATGTTGTACAGCAAAATAATTATGTTCAATTATTGTTGGTAATATGCAAAAAGTGGGCAAAGCAAAAAAAAAAAAAATACTTAAAGGGACATTCTACACCAGAATTGTTATTGTTTAAAAAGATGGATAATCCCTTTATTACCCATTCCCCAGTTTTGCATAACCAACACAGTTATATTAATATATGTTTTACCTCTGTGATTAAGCATGTGAGCATATTGTTATCTATATGACACACATGAACTAGTACTGTCTAACTGTGAAAAACTTTCAAAATGCTCTGAGCTAAGAGGCGGTGGCAGGGCCGCCACTAGAAATTTTGGGGCCCCTGACTTAACCATTGATCAGGCCCCCCCCCCTTTGATATGTGCAATTTTTGACCAAGTGACTAAAATGTATATGCACTTTATTCTTAAGTGTCTATTTAAACTTGGAAATGTCAGACACAGACACCCAAACAGACACTCAGTACTTGTTTACATTGACCTGACAAGTAATGAGGTAAACTACAATTTTGTAAAAAAAAAAAAAGGAGATTTAGAAAACAAAATATGGAGTTCTGATCAGGGACGGACTGAGACCAACCAGGGCCCCCGGGCGAAAGTGTGGTAGGGCCCCACCTCCCCTTTGCTCCACCTACCTCCTCATCTCCTCCTCCTACCCTATTGCCCCTCCCAATTCATGTGCCCCTCCCACCCCCTTGCCCCTCCCACCTCATATGCCCCTCCCCCACCATGTTTTTAATTGCCATATAAAAAAAAAACAATCTTTTCCTTAAAGTCATTACACACACACACCTGACTCACACAAGTACGGCACACACACACCTGACTCACACAAACACTGCACACACAAATATGACTCACACAAACACTGCAAACACACATATCTGACTCACACAAACACTGCAAACACACATATCTGACTCACACAAGCACTGCACCCACACACACATATCTGACTCACACAAACAAAGCACGCCCACACACACATAACTGACTCACACAAACACTGCACACACACAAACACATATCTGACTCACACCAGCACTGCACCCACACACACACATCTGACACACAAACACTACACACACACACATATCTGACTCACACAAACACTGCACCTACACACACACACACACACACACACACACACCTGACTCACACAAACACTGCGCACACATCTGACTCACACACACACACATACACTCACACATCTGACTCACACAAACACTGCACACACACACACACATCTGACTCACACAAACACTGCGCACACACACACACACACACATCTGACTCACACAAACACTGCGCACACACACACACATCTGACTCACACAAACACTGCACACACACAAACACATCTGACTCACACAAACACTGCGCACACACACACACATCTGACTCACACAAACACTGCACACACACAAACACATCTGACTCACACAAACACTGCGCACACACACACACATCTGACTCACACAAACACTGCACACACATCTGACTCACACAAACACTGCACACACACAAACACATCTGACTCACACAAACATTGCACACACACACATCTGCGTTTATATATATATATATATATATATATATATATATATATATATATATATAATTTTTTTTTTTCTTATCTTGCCTAAATTTAATTAACATAAAAAAGGTAGAAAACCTTAAAAAAGTTAAACTGTTGTATACATTTACCTCAAAATGCTGTTAAAATAAATAAAAAATAAGAATATATATGAATTTATTCATATCTGCAATACGTTTGTTGATTGTACATTATAGATGCTGTACTGGTATGTTCTTAAATCAGTAACAAATATATACTAGGGAAATTATATAATAAAATTAATCAGTCCTATAAGGAAAACCAGTAATTTGGCAGAGTGGCTGGTACTTTCTTAATTCACTGAATAATTACAACATCCACAATCGTGTGGTCCTACATCATACACAATATGGAGTTTCATGCTTCTGGAACATAAACATAATTATATTCATACACAAATGTTAAGCTTTTCCTCATGATATTTGTGCAACAGAGAATTTGAGAATAACATCTTCATTTTTTAGTCACATTAATCCGCTTTTATTATTTTGTTTACAATGTTTAATGTTAAAGTTTAAGTTCTAACCCAAATTCTGAAGTATAATATTTTAGTTTTTTTATGATGTGTTGCTAAATAATGATCTGTATCTTGAATAAGAAAGAGGTGATCATGATTGGTATATAGAGTTTTTCATTTGAGTATTGCCATTTAAGGACTATTGTAGGGGGAAAAGGCTGGTTTATTAAAGGGACACGTTTCAGGTGTGTGCTGGGCTCTACAATGTAAGCCATCTGCCTCCATACTACTGATCTCTCTGGGGTAACCCTAACTGGTAAATATGCTCCCTAAGTTGTGCATGGAGCATACCTACTAACTGGATGAGGGCAACTAACTGGGACTGTTGGGATATAGCATGTAGCTTTTTTTTTTTAATACCCTGTCTCTTTGCATTGCAAAGTGCTTTGCAATATATTACTAGGGTCTAGAGCTGTAGTGCCAGTCTGCCACTTACTTACCTTATCGTCAACGTCGTTGTCGCCTACTCAATCCTCCGCTCCTCAGCAGATCAGCGATGGCTCTTAATCACATGTGGCCACCGGCTGTCTTCTGCAGCTGCCGCCTAAGCCTCTAATGTGCTGTCACTGTGCGCAGTTAAAATTTTGTGTGGAGGCGGAGCTGAGCAGCCAGACAGAGCCAGGGGCCGGGCAGGTGATGTACAGTGAGTGACCATTAATATGTGGAGGACTGGATTCTGAATCCGGATTGTGTGTTACACCACCACATATTGCAGCAGGCTGCCGCCCGGTTCCACACTCCAATCCAGGCAGTGTCTTTTCTTCTCTTCACATGTTACCCTAGGCTAACCGGCTCTGAGTTCTAGTTCTTGACTGTTCCTGGCTTCATTGATTCTCACAGTCAGTCACGCTCAGTCGCTCACGAGCGATGATGAGTCACGTCTCCTTCACCACTGCACCGGGGACCCCCCCACACCCCCCTCCGCAAAAAAAATAAAAAAATATCCAAGGAAAAAAAATAAATAAAAATGTAATTAAAAAAAATATAGAAAAAAAAAAGCAGCATCAGTAAGATGCATGGGGCCCCTTTAAGAAGCAGGGCCCTCGGGCCAGGGCCGATTTGCCCGACTTGTCAGTCCGCCCCTGGTTCTGATTATCTTTTTGTAAAGGAAGATGCCAACTAAATGATGACAACAGCATGCAGTGGCTGAAAGGAAGGCCTCTGAACTGCCTAAACAATAATTTAAAGGTTAAATGGTGGATTGGTGACTTCTGGAAAGGTCTCATTAGTCTCAAAGTCTGTAGAAAGATGTGAATAATCAGTAGTAATGTCAAAATGTCCTAAAAAAGGAACAGTCAATGGACACACACACAAACTTAAACTTGCACATACACCCAAGGAAACACCGACAGAGACAGCCTCAGAAAACACACAAAGACATACACACACACACACACAGAGACACCCACAGAAAACACGCAAAGACATACACACACAGAGAGACAACCACATAAAACACAGAAAGACATACATACACACACCCTCACTGAGACATCCACAGAAAACACACAAAGACATACACACAGCTTCACAGAGACACCCACAGAAAACACACACCCTCACATAGACATCAACAGAAAACACAGACATACATACACACACACACACCCTTACAGAGACATCCACAGGAAACACAGACATACACACTCACCCTCACAGAGGCATCCAGAGAAAATACACAAAGACAAACATACACACACCCTCACAGAGACACCCATAGAAAAAGCTCAAAGACATATGCACACACCCTCACAGACATCCACAGAAAATGCACAAAGACATACACACCCGCCCTCAGAGAGACCCACAGAAAAAAAATACATACACACTCATAGAGACACAAACCAAAGCACAAATACATAAACACAGACACCCACAGAAACACTAACAGGAGGAAACATTTATGCACCTTGCATCCCCTAAATCAACAGTGTGTGACATGCATGATAAAAAATTGCAGAAATTAAGAGATCACTTTTTAAAGAATCATATTTGTAAATGTGCAAACAAAAAATAATTCTGTGAATTCAAAATTGTACATTAATGATCTGGGTAGATGGCTAGATGAAGAAAAGTACTTTTAAAAGGTTGACATATGTTTGTTTTTTTTTTCCCCATTTTCCCCAACCAAGAGCACCACTTCAAATATAGTGTACAAATGTTCCCATCTGTCAGCTGTACTTATGGATTTTGAAAATGCTGTACTCTATATGGTCTTAGTGGAACCATAAGCTGTGGTACTCATACCATTAGATCTGGTTAAATGTAGGATTTAGGCTTGTTGGTATGTATTTTAAAATTGTCAGCTGTAGTGTAAACTGAACAGTTTTAAGTTAACCTGTATAATTTCAAACACTGAGCAATCTTAGGCCTAGATTTGGAGTTTGGCGGTAAAAGGGCTGTTAACGCTCCGCGGGCTTTTTTCTGGCCGCACCATAAATTTAACTCTGGTATCGAGAGTTCAAACAAATGCTGCGTTAGGCTCCAAAAAAGGAGCGTAGAGCATTTGTACCGCAAATGCAACTCTCGATACCAGAGTTGCTTACGGACGCGGCCAGCCTCAAAAACGTGCTCGTGCACGATTCTCCCATAGGAAACAATGGGGCTGTTTGAGCTGAAAAAAAACCTAACACCTGCAAAAAAGCAGCGTTCAGCTCCTAACGCAGCCCCATTGTTTTCTATGGGGAAACACTTCCTACGTCTGCACCTAACACTCTAACATGTACCCCGAGTCTAAACACCCTAACCTTACACTTATTAACCCCTAATCTGCCGCCCCCGCTATCGCTGACCCCTGCATTTTTTTTTTTAAACCCTAATCTGCCGCTCCGTAAACCGCCGCAACCTACGTTATCCCTATGTACCCCTAATCTGCTGCCCCTAACACCGCCGACCCCTATATTATATTTATTAACCCCTAATCTGCCCCCCACAACGTCGCCGACACCTGCCTACACTTATTAACCCCTAATCTGCCGAGCGGACCTGAGCGCTACTATAATAAAGTAATTAACCCCTAATCCGCCTCACTAACCCTATCATAAATAGTATTAACCCCTAATCTGCCCTCCCTAACATCGCCGACACCTAACTTCAATTATTAACCCCTAATCTGACGACCGGAGCTCACCGCTATTCTAATAAATGTATTAACCCCTAAAGCTAAGTCTAACCCTAACACTAACACCCCCCTAACTTAAATATAATTTACATCTAACGAAATAAATTAACTCTTATTAAATAAATGATTCCTATTTAAAGCTAAATACTTACCTGTAAAATAAATCCTAATATAGCTACAATATAAATTATAATTATATTATAGCTATTTTAGGATTAATATTTATTTTACAGGCAACTTTGTAATTATTTTAACCAGGTACAATAGCTATTAAATAGTTAAGAACTATTTAATAGTTACCTAGTTAAAATAATAACAAATTTACCTGTAAAATAAATCCTAACCTAAGATATAATTAAACCTAACACTACCCTATCAATAAAATAATTAAATAAACTACCTACAATTACCTACAATTAACCTAACACTACACTATCAATAAATTAATTAAACACAATTCCTACAAATAAATACAATTAAATAAACTAGCTAAAGTACAAAAAATAAAAAAGAACTAAGTTACAAAAAATAAAAAAATATTTACAAACATAAAAGAAAAATATTACAACAATTTTAAACTAATTACACCTACTCTAAGCCCCCTAATAAAATAACAAAGACCCCCAAAATAAAAAATTCCCTACCCTATTCTAAATTAAAAAAGTTACAAGCTCTTTTACCTTACCAGCCCTGAACAGGGCCCTTTGCGGGGCATGCCCCAAGAATTTCAGCTCTTTTGCCTGTAAAAGAATAAATACAATACCCCCCCAACATTACAACCCACCACCCACATACCCCTAATCTAACCCAAACCCCCCTTAAATAAACCTAACACTAAGCCCCTGAAGATCTTCCTACCTTGTCTTCACCATCCAGGTTCACCGATCCGTCCTGAAGAGCTCCTCCGATGTCCTGATCCAAGCCCAAGCGGGGGGCTGAAGAGGTCCATGATCCGGTCAAAGTCTTCATCCAAGCGGGGCAGAAGAGGATCTTCCATCCGATTGAAGTCATCATCCAGGCGGCATCTTCTAAGGTCTTCCATCCGGAGCGAAGCGGCAGGATCCTGAAGACCTCCAGCGCGGAACATCCATCCGGACCGACGACTGAACGACGAATGACTGTTCCTTTAAGGGACGTCATCCAAGATGGCGTCCCCCGAATTCCGATTGGCTGATAGGATTCTATCAGCCAATCGGAATTAAGGTAGGAATTTTCTGATTGGCTGATGGAATCAGCCAATCAGAATCTAGTTCAATCCGATTGGCTGATCCAATCAGCCAATCAGATTGAGCTCGCATTCTATTGGCTGTTCCGATCAGCCAATAGAATGCGAGCTCAATCTGATTGGCTGATTGGATCAGCCAATCGGATTGAACTTGATTCTGATTGGCTGATTCCATCATCCAATCAGAAAATTCCTACCTTAATTCCGATTGGCTGATTGAATCCTATCAGCCAATCGGAATTCGAGGGACGCCATCTTGGATGACGTCCCTTAAAGGAACAGTCATTCGTCGTTCAGTCGTCGGTCCGGATGGATGTTCCGCGCTGGAGGTCTTCAGGATCCTGCCGCTTCGCTCCGGATGGAAGACCATAGAAGATGCTGCCTGGATGATGACTTCAATCGGATGGAAGATCCTCTTCTGCCCCGCTTGGCAAGGTAGGAAGATCTTCAGGGGCTTAGTGTTAGGTTTATTTAAGGGGGGTTTGGGTTAGATTAGGGGTATGTGGGTGGTGGGTTGTAATGTTGGGGGGGGGGGGTATTGTATTTATTCTTTTACAGGCAAAAGAGCTGAAATTCTTGGGGCATGCCCCGCAAAGGGCCCTGTTCAGGGCTGGTAAGGTAAAAGAGCTTGTAACTTTTTTAATTTAGAATAGGGTAGGGAATTTTTTATTTTGGGGGGCTTTGTTATTTTATTAGGGGGCTTAGAGTAGGTGTAATTAGTTTAAAATTGTTGTAATATTTTTCTTATGTTTGTAAATATTTTTTTATTTTTTGTAACTTAGTTCTTTTTTATTTTTTGTACTTTAGCTAGTTTATTTAATTGTATTTATTTGTAGGAATTGTGTTTAATTAATTTATTGATAGTGTAGTGTTAGGTTAATTGTAGGTAATTGTAGGTAGTTTATTTAATTAATTTATTGATAGGGTAGTGTTAGGTTTAATTATATCTTAGGTTAGGATTTATTTTACAGGTAAATTTGTTATATTTTAACTAGGTAACTATTAAATAGTTCTTAACTATTTAATAGCTATTGTACCTGGTTAAAATAATTACAAAGTTGCCTGTAAAATAAATATTAATCCTAAAATAGCTATAATATAATTATAATTTATATTGTAGCTATATTAGGATTTATTTTACAGGTAAGTATTTAGCTTTAAATAGGAATCATTTATTTAATAAGAGTTAATTTATTTCGTTAGATGTAAATTATATTTAAGTTAGGGGGGTGTTAGTGTTAGGGTTAGACTTAGCTTTAGGGGTTAATACATTTATTAGAATAGCGGTGAGCTCCGCTCGGCAGATTAGGGGTTAATAATTGAAGGTAGGTGTCGGCGATGTTAGGGAGGGCAGATTAGGGGTTAATACTATTTATTATAGGGTTAGTGAGGCGGATTAGGGGTTAATAACTTTATTATAGTAGCGCTCAGGTCCGCTCGGCAGATTAGGGGTTAATAAGTGTAGGCAGGTGTCGGCGACGTTGAGGGGGGCAGATTAGGGGTTAATAAATATAATATAGGGGTCGGCGGTGTTAGGGGTAGCAGATTAGGGGTACATAGGGATAACGTAGGTGGCGGCGCTTTGCGGTCGGAAGATTAGGGGTTAATTATTTTAAGTAGCTGGCGGCGACGTTGTGGGGGGCAGGTTAGGGGTTAATAAATGTAATACAGGGGTCGGCGGGGTTAGGGGCAGCAGATTAGGGGTACATAAGTATAACGTAGGTGGCGGTCGGCAGATTAGGGGTTAAAAATTTTAATCGAGTGGCGGCGATGTGGGGGGAGCTCGGTTTAGGGGTACATAGGTAGTTTATGGGTGTTAGTGTACTTTAGGGTACAGTAGTTAAGAGCTTTATGAACCGGCGTTAGCCAGAAAGCTCTTAACTCCTGCTATTTTCAGGCGGCTGGAGTTTTGTCGTTAGAGCTCTAACGCTCACTTCAGAAACGACTCTAAATACCGGCGTTAGAAAGATCCCATTGAAAACATAGGATACGCAAATGGCGTAGGGGGATCTGCGGTATGGAAAAGTCGCGGCTGAAAAGTGAGCGTTAGACCCTTTAATCAATTACTCCAAATACCAGCGGGCGGCCAAAACCAGCGTTAGGAGCCTCTAACGCTGGTTTTGACGGCTACCGCCGAACTCCAAATCTAGGCCTTAGTCTGAGAGTATAACATTGATATATATATATATATATATGTAGATATATAAATAAAAATGCATATCTGCCAAAAGGGCCCTACCATTTGTGTATTGAGGAGGAAACATTTCTGCATTGTCAAATAATCATAAATACACTGCTGCTAAAAAATGTGTTTTTTATGGACCCCTGGCCCCACCATACAACTACTACCACACTGAAGTTACAATCCGAAATTGCAAAAAGAAATAAAAAAAAAAATGCTAAGTAAGTCCTACCTCATCTGCAAATGAAAGTGATCTGCTGTCTGACTGCACAAACAAAGTGCCAAGTCTGTCTCACACTGTGCATATTGGTTTAGTGCACACTCAGAAATCCTCTCAAATGCTAATACGTTACTCCTTGTAATAACATTTCCCATACTGCCAAAATTTTAAAAACATTTTTTATTTTTTTTATTTTTTTTAGTTCTTGCCTCATGGGGCCCCCCTGGCCCATTGGGCCCCTGACAGGAGTCACCCCTGTCACCCCCTGATGGCGGCCCTGGGCGGTGGTTTTCAATGGTTTAGATACCATTTTGAGCCTACCTAGGTTTAGCTTTTGAAAAATACCACCAAAGGAAGAAAGCAAATTTAGTGATAAAAGTCAATTGGAAAGTTGTTTAAATTTTCATGCCTAATCTTAATCATGAAAGTTTAATTTTCACTAGACTGTCCCTTTAATAACCCATATATTCAATGATACTGTGTTGCTGGTTCTAAATAGCAAACAAGCACTTAACATTTTAATGTTTATATTTAAAGCATCAAGATGTTAACTCTTAAACATAAAGCAAATGTATTAACTAAAATTACAAAGAATTTTTTAAAAAAACTCTATAAAATAAAAAATAATGACAGAGAACTGCGCTACGTTACCAAACAACGTGTGTCCTGAAGTATTGTAGAAACAGATTCACACACTGAAGCATCCAACAGGGGAAAAGTAGAGAGTTTCAACGGAGTGCAGCTGATCAGCAAGCGATGGGTTTCTTATCCACCGGAGGAAAGCCAACAGAACTGCAACAGAAAGAAGACAGCGCACCTCCGACTCAAGGTATTACTTTATTAAATACAGAGCGACACACACTAGTAACGTAACTTACTAGAAATAGGATAAAAGTAGGCCTCAATAAAATCACATAAAATGGTAATCCATAGCTGCTGGCTCATGCGGCATCCGTGGCTGTCTGAATCGGCTCCCAGCGTTCACCCAGTACAAACAATTCCCGGCCGGTTTCAGGGGGGTGTGGCCGGAAAAAGAACTCCCAGAAAACACCTTCTCTGTGATCACCTTGTATCTAAGCCTCTGGCAGACTATAAAATAAACAAGAGCTGTTTAAGAACCTGTTTTTAGAAAAAATAAAATTAAATTGTAACCGCTCCCTAGTCACATACATGGACATTGTGTAATGCGCCATAGCGCCATCTGTTGGTTGAAAGTTCCTTGACATGTGTAACACAGCTCCATCTATTGGTAGAATGTTCATCACCAAAATGTGTAATGGGGAAATATACTCATTTGCATATATTTTGCATAGAGTGACAAATTAATGTATGGTTGTGAGCTTTATTGTTTATCCCTCCCCCAAATCTTTTCGTTAGAGTTGTATTTTATTATTATTATGTTGTTTTCTATATGTTTTCTATATATTTATGTTTTAGGTGGCATGTCACCCTAAATTAAATGAGGTATTTTTAGAGTCTAGTACAGAGTGATATAAAACACATTGAGTAGCTCTTTTTGGAATTGGTTGTTTAGCCTGGCTCAATCAGGTGGTTTTGTGGCTGTCTTTGGAATTTTAAAATTAAGTATACAGACTTTTTTTTTTTTTAAAGCTGCAGTGTGGCTATTGTAATACTGCCTGAAAAAGTACACATTAAATGAATGCATATTTGAATGTTATATAAAAAAATAATGGAACAGCATTTGTAATATGCTGTGCTGAGTACAAATTTGCCATCATGAGGTACAAAGGGCTTGTCACTGGGGCAGTACCCTTAAAAGGCCAAATTTGCACCATTTTTTAAGGGTACATTATGGTACCATAGGACTGAGGTCCAATCTAGTCACCAAAGGTACATATTTGCCTTTGAAAAGTACAATCTGCAAGGGTGCCAATTTGTATCCATTTTAAAGGGTACAGCAGGTGTACCTTTGAGGGTACTGCCCCAGTGACAAGCTGTTGTACCCCTAAAGGTACAATTTTTGCACATTTTTTCTGACAGTGTACCTGATGCGCGCAAAAAGCTCACTTCTTGCAGAGTTAGCACATGAGCAGGAGTGATAAATAGCTCTCCACTCGTAATGTAGCCCTCCATGGGGACATTTTGAATATTTCCCTTTAAATCATAAGATTCTCTGTAAGTTTATCCTTTGTTTTAGCTGTACTTGCATGCTGCATTTGGAAGTTTGCTTTCATTTTGAAAGTACTTAAAAGGGACATTCTAGAGCAAAAATTACCTGTTCTAATTGATTAAAGCATGAAACTTTTAGATTAGTGAGCCTATAGAATTATTTGTTTAACCCCCACAAAGAGTTAAACACATTAGTAAAGCCCCACTTTAGAGCTGCAAACACTGAAACCCCCAAGAAGGAAACAGCTGGTTATTGGCATTAAGGTGCTACTGCTGTTCATGATGGGCCATGTTTGGCTCAGCCTTAAAGCTTGCAGCTCTGGAACAGGATTTTCAACCCTTTGTGGGTGTTAAACAGTAACACTTAGTTATCTATGCTCACTAATGCAAAAAGAAAAAAAGTTTTCTCTCTTCTTTAAACCAGGATTTTCATGATTTTAATATATACAAATATTGTTTGCCTTAACATTTTTTATTTAAAAAAATAATAATTAAAAATATATTATTTAAGAAAATAGATTTACCACCATTGTCCCTTAAAACAGCTATATTGTTTTATAATATAGTGATAGCAGTGCATAATATGACTGTGATACAAAAGCAATTATAAATTAGTGATAAATAATGTAATAAAAGTAAATTGACTGTTGTATTCTATTTTTAACCACAAATTGCTGTTTCACTAGAATAATGTAACTATTACTAAAAAAAATCTTCACTGCTCAGGAAAGTCTAATTTTGGTTGAAAGGGGAAATTACTCCATGATCCCTATTTGCAAAAAAAAAAAAAACAAGTCACAAAATGTACCAAAGTAAATGTTTTCCTGTAAATGTAAAATTATCACAAAGGGCACTTTACATCAGAACTGGTTTTGCTTTTGATATTTCAAATTGGAGGCTAATTCATTCAAACTTCTTACAAAATCAAGAACAAGAAGTTGACACATTAATTATATTTATTGTGTCAAATTTAAAGATTTAACATTTGTGCATGTTATAAAAAAATGCAGTATATTACATATGACAAAAGATTATTTAAACGGTAAGATGGCACTAATAGCTTTGGGCTAAATATGGATCTGTTATGGTCACCAAATATCCCTTTAATTCTCTATATTCTATAGGCAGGACCGTCTTTAACACAGGGCAAAAGGGGCAGCTGCCCTGGGCCCAGTCTCTGTTGAGGGGCCCAAGAGTCCTAAAAAAAAAAAATTTTTTTTTTTTTTTTTTTTTTTTTTAATGGTTCATACCAGACTGCTGATGTGACATGGGGAACACACACATTCAGTCCTAATACTGTCACAGTCAAAAGTACTCTGCTTATATTTTTTTTAAAAACTGTGCCAGACCGTGCCCGTGTCATGTGACATGCCAAGCTAGTGCCATGTGCTGTTTTAGATGTGCACTGTGCAGCCCTGAATGCAAAGCCCTAACTTGGAATCCAACCATTTCCCACTGCATCAGAAAATGTCTTACTGGGGTTACCACTGTTACCAGGTAACTGCTCTGGTGGTGGGGATTGATTCTGGGTAGGGCTGACTGTAGGCACATGCAGCAGAAAGCTGGAGCGGCAGGCACATGAGGATTTGAGCATCTGTGCAGCTGCATACACTGCTCTCTTCAGTCTTGAGGCTGTGTGACTCATCTCACACTGTATCCATGCAGCATCATGTCTACTGGTCCCCTTAGCCCTCCTCTTTCTGCTGAGCGATACCTGCAAAAGAATATATACTTACGATTCGGAAGGAGAGCTGTCAAGCTGAAGAATCAAAGACCTCTGCGTACGATAAGTACTTAAGTGCAGAGGCATCAACGGTGAACGGACACAAAGACATACTTGCGCAAGTATTTTTTCATTCCTTTGAACAGCTGTTAGAAGCCGGTGACGTCAGAAACGCATTTGAAGTGGAAGAGCGCGAGGACTCCCGGTCTGACAAAAACACCAACACCGCCGGAGGAGGAAGCAGGTAAGAGCTAGCTAAAAACTAGCTGACCTGCTGAATAATACTGCTTTTTTACGAACTATTACCAAGTTTAACTTGAACTGAAAACCTGTATGAGGTGAAACTTGAAATTTTAACCCAGCCATTAACTGAGATTGGATCCGCAATTATTTATTGAAAAGGTGCTTACGAAAAAGACTTTTTAACCTATTGAAGATTCCATTTCTGCAAAAAAAGATCATTAATATTTCCATTGCTTACATAAACATAAAGAAGGAAAATTTGTGTATAATAGGAACCGGTTCCCGAAAAAACAAGTGGCTGAAAAAAGTATCTTATCACTCTTTGGAGTTTACATCCCCTTTTTTGTATTTTGCACAATTTTTATATATCATTAATTTTATATACCACAGTAGAAAGTTCTATTTTGCTGCTATTTCAATTAGGTACAACTTATAGACACTACACAGAGTCTGATAGGGAACTGAGGCTGTATGTGTGTATGAATGAATTTGTTCTTTAGTAGATTTTAATTGTTTGACAACACACTGTTTGTTTTAACTGGCGGATAATAAAATATATGTTTATTTAAACTTAAGAATTAAGTCTACTCTTACTTCCTGGTCACAATAGACAAGTGTGAGGTGCACTGATTGGGAACTGCTTTTCTACGCTAATTATAAGACAAATACTAGTCAAGTTTCAAAACCCTATAGAATATAGAGAATTAAAGGGATATTTGGTGACCATAACAGATCCATATTTAGCCCAAAGCTATTAGCGCCATCTTACCGTTTAAATAATTTTTGTTTAAGATAACTGTCTAGGAAGGAGAGAGTATAACAAGAGAGGCACGTTTGGGTCATTGTCTAGCGCTACACACACCATCTTTATATACATATGACAAAAGATACAATGTAGGTGCTTTGTAGCAATATTTTAAAGTGATCTATATTAAAATATGTTTCTGCCTCAAATCTATAAATAAAAACTCAACAGTTTAATTATATTACACTTTATATTCCTTTTTTTTTTCAAATTCAATAGCTTTAGGCTGTAGAAATAATTAGCTTTACCATACAGCGTCCTCTGCAATTCCTTCACCGCCCTAAATTGAACATTTTAATGTTATAGATAAAAAAAAAAGAATTAATTATATTTTGCACTTGTAAACAGCATTAAGCTTGATTAAAACTACAAACAGCTACTAATTTTTTGATTCCCTGACGTTTAGAACAACTTTTTATTATTTAGGGTCTTATAGTGTAAGGGTCAGTCTAGGTGTGGGGGGTCCTTGGTGAGGAGGGTGATTAGTAGTTATGGATTAATAGTTGGGGATGTTACCAATGGGGGTCTGGCAGTGGTTAACCCCTAGATGTCGTTAGGACATTCCATGCTTTCCTAAGAGCGATGGGCTTAAATGCCTTTCTGACAGCATGGAGCATCCTACCTTTTTTTGACATCATGCTCCTTCTTAGTTTTAGTCAATGGAAAATCCAATTTGGGGACATGCCTAGCATGATGATCCAATGCCGGCATTGAAATCATGTGATTGCATCAACAATCGTGTGTTTTCCTTTTTCAATTTTTTAAATTGGAACTT